>NW_027182865.1:1012500-1037500 GCF_041146395.1 Eulemur rufifrons | reverse complement strand
AGGTATAGGGGTTAGGTTTAGGGGTTAGTTTTAGGGTAAAAGGATAGGATTAGGGTTACGGGTTGGGCTTAGGTTTAGGGTTAAAGTTTACTGCTAGGGTTAGGGATAGGGTTCAGGGTTAGCTTTAGGGGTTCTGGTTAGGGTTAGGTGTTAGGTTAGTGTCAGGGTTAGGTCTAGTCGTGAGGGTAAGGTTTAGGGTTAGCTTTAAGAGCTAGGGTTAGGTTTAATGGTTAGGATTAGGATTAGGGTTAAGGGTTAGGGTTAGGCTTAGAGGTTAGGGTGAAGGGTTGGGGTCAAGGGTTAGGGTTTTTGTTAGGCATAGCGTTGGGGTTAGAAGTAAGGGTTACTGTCAGTGTTAGGGTTGTAGGTAGGGTTACGGTTAGGGTTAGCGGTTTAGAATTAGGGTTAGCGATTAGGTGTCACAGTGATGACTAGGAGATAGGGTTAGAATTATGGGATGTGGTTGTTCTCAGGAAATGGGTTACGCATTAACGTTAGGATAAGAGGTTAAAGTTAGGCACACGGTGAGGTTTACGTGTTAAGGGGAGAAATAGGAACAGGGTTGGGTGTTATGTTAAGGGTTAGGGTTATCTGTTAAAGGTATTGTTTATGCTTAGCGCACGGGCCCTGTCTGCATTAGGCGGGCAGGGGGAGTTTAGGGGGTTGGGATTGTACCCGGGAACCCACTCTATCATACTCTGGGTATGGGCCCGTGGGTTTCATGCAGGACACAGTGGTAGAGCCTCCTTTCACGCATGGCATGGGAGGATTGCAGGCTTTCTAAACTCTAAGAAGGCAAGAAGTCTGAGAATTAGATTTAGGGTTAGGATTCTGGTTAGGGTTAAGGATGAAGTTTAGTGTTAGGGTGAGGGCTTAGGGTTTCGGAATAGGGTTGGGGTTAAAGGTTACTCTTAGGTTTAACGGTTACACTTTGGTTTCGGGTTGAGGTTTACGGTTAGGGTTAAGATGAGGGGTTAGGGTTTGGTACAGGGTTAGGGTTAAGTGTTAGGTTTAGGGTTGAAGATTAGGATTAGGGTTAGGATTAAAGGTTAGCGTGAGAGTTAACGCTTAGGGTTAAGGTTAAGAGTTAGTGTTTAGGGTTAGGGTTAGGGTTAGTTTTAGGGTTAGAGTTATGTGCTATGGTTTGTGTTAGAGGTTAGGGTTAGGTTTACTGGTCACAGTTAGGGTTACGTTTAGGGGTTAGCATTAGGGTTAGGGTTAGGGTTAGGGTTAAGGGATAGGATTAGGGTTAAGTGTTGGGCTTAGGGTTAGGGTTTAGTGTTAGGGTTATCATTAAGGATTAGTGTTAGGGTCAGGGTTAAATGCTTGGGTGCGGGTAATGGTTAGGGTCAGGATTAAGGTTCACAGATAGGGTTAGTGTTAAGGGTTACGGGTAGGTTTAGAGTTCAGGGTTAGAGTTAGCATTAGGGCTTAAGGTTAGGTTTAGGCGGTAGGTTAGATTTAGGGTTAGATCTAGGCGTTAGGGTAAGGGCTAGCGTTAGGGTTAAGAGATAGGGTTAGGTTTAATGCTTAGGATTCGCTTTAGGGTTTGGGATTAAAGTAAGTGTTAGGGGTTAGGTTTAAAGATCCAAGGTTAGGGTTATTTTTCGCTGTAGTGTTAGGGTTAGGGATAAGGGATCCCATTAGCATTAAGGGTCTTCCTTACTGTAGGGTTAAGGGTTAGGCTTAGAGTTAAAGGTTAAGGTTAGGGTCAGTGTTAAGATTTAGGGTCAGGGTTAACGGCTAGGGTAAAGGTTAAGCGTTAGGGTTAGGGATTAGTGATTAGGCTTTTTGGTTAGTGTTAGGGTAAGCGGTTAGGAGTTAGTGTTTTATGAAGGGGTATGGTAGAATTAGGATTGGTGTTAGATTTAGGGTGAGGTATACGGGTTAGGTTTAGGGGTTAGTTTTAGGGTAAAAGGATAGCATTAGGGTTACGGGTTGGGCTTAGGTTTAGGGTTAAAGTTTACTGCTAGGGTTAGGGATAGGGTTCAGGGTTAGCTTTAGGGGTTCTGGTTAGGGTTAGGTGTTAGGTTAGTGTCAGGGTTAGGTCTAGTCGTGAGGGTAAGGTTTAGGGTTAGCTTTAAGAGCTAGGGTTAGGTTTAATGGTTAGGATTAGGATTAGGGTTAAGGGTTAGGGTAAGGCTTAGGGGTTAGGGTGAAGGGTTAGGGTCAAGGGTTAGGGTTTTTGTTAGGCATAGCGTTGGGGTTAGAAGTAAGGGTTACTGTCAGTGTTAGGGTTGTAGGTAGGGTTACGGTTAGGGATAGCGGTTTAGAATTAGGGTTAGGGATTAGGTGTCACAGTGATGACTAGGAGATAGGGTTAGAATTATGGGATAGGGGTTGTTCTCAGGAAATGGGTTATGCATTAACGTTAGGATAAGAGGTTAAAGTTAGGCGCACGGTGAGGTTTACGTGTTAAGGGGAGAAATAGGAACAGGGTTGGGTGTTATGTTCAGGGTTAGGGTTATCTGTTAAAGGTATTGTTTATGCTTAGCGCACGGGCCCTGTCTGCATTAGGCGGGCGGGGGAGTTTAGGGGGCTGGGCTTGTACCCGGGAGCCCACTGTATCATACTCTGGGTATGGTCCCGTGTGTTTCATGCAGGACACAGTGGTAGAGCCTCCTTTCACGCATGGCATTTGAGGATTGCAGGCTTTCTAAACTCTAAGAAAGCAAGAAGTCTGAGAATTAGATTTAGGGTTAGGATTCTGGTTAGGGTTAAGGATGAAGTTTAGTGTTAGGGTGAGGGCTTAGGGTTAGGGATTAGGGTAAGGGTTAAGGTTACTCTTAGGTTTAACGGTTACACTTTGGTTTAGGGTTGAGGTTTACGGTTAGGGTTAAGATGAGGGGTTAGTGTTTGGTACAGGGTTAGGTTTAAGTGTTAGGTTTAGGGTTGAAGATTAGGATTAGGGTTAGGATTAAAGGTTAGCGTGAGAGTTAACGCTTAGCGTTAAGGTTAAGGGTTAGGCTTTAGGTTTAGGGTTAGGGTTAGTTTTAGGGTTAGAGTTATGTGCTATGGTTTGTGTTAGATGTTAGGGTTAGGTTTACTGGTGACGGTTAGGGTTACGTTTAGGGGGTAGCATTAGGGTTAGGGTTAGGGTTAAGGGATAGGATTAGGGATAAGTGTTGGGCTTAGGGTTAGGGTTTAGTGTTAATGTTAGCATTTAGGATTAGGGTTAGGGTCAGGGTTAAATGCTTGGGTGCGGGTAATGGTTAGGGTCAGGGTTAAGGTTCACGGATAGGGTTAGTGTTAAGGGTTACGGGTAGGTTTAGGGTTCAGGGTTAGTGTTAGCATTAGGGCTTAAGGTTAGGATTAGGCGGTAGGTTAGATTTAGGGTTAGATCTAGGCGTTAGGGTAAGGGCTAGCGTTAGGGTTAAGAGATAGGGTTAGGTTTAATGCTTAGGATTAGGGTTAGGGTTTGGGGTGAAAGTAAGTGTTAGGGGTTAGGTTTAAGGATCCAAGGTTAGGGTTATTTTTAGCTGTAGTGTTAGGGTTAGGGATAAGGGATCCCATTAGCATTAAGGGTCTTCCTTACTGTAGGGTTAAGGGTTAGGCTTAGAGTTAAAGGTTAAGGTTAGGGTCAGTGTTAAGATTTAGGGTGAGGGTTAACGGTTAGGGTAAAGGTTAAGCGTTAGGGTTAGGGATTAGTGATTAGGGATTTTGGTTAGTGTTAGGGTTAGCGGTTAGGAGTTAGTGTTTTATGAAGTGGTATGGTTAGAATTAGGATTGGGGTTAGAGTTAGGGTGAGGTATAGGGGTTAGGTTTAAGGGTTAGTTTTAGGGTAAAGGGATAGGATTAGGGTTACGGGTTGGGCTTAGGTTTAGGTTTAAAGTTTACTGCTAGGGTTAGGGATAGGGTTCAGGGTTAGCTTTAGGGGTTCTAGTTAGGGTTAGGTGTTAGGTTAGTGTCAGGGTTAGGTCTAGTCGTGAGGGTAAGGTTTAGGGTTAGCTTTAAGAGCTAGGGTTAGGTTTAATGGTTAGGATTAGGATTAGGGTTAAGGGTTAGGGTAAGGCTTAGGGGTTAGGGTGAAGGGTTAGGGTCAAGGGTTAGGGTTTTTGTTAGGCATAGCGTTGGGGTTAGAAGTAAGGGTTACTGTCAGTGTTAGGGTTGTAGGTAGGGTTACGGTTAGGGTTAGCAGTTTAGAATTAGGGTTAGGGATTAGGTGTCACAGTGATGACTAGGAGATAGGGTTAGAATTATGGGATAGGGGTTGTTCTCAGGAAATGGGTTATGCATTAACGTTAGGAAAAGAGGTTAAAGTTAGGCGCACGGTGAGGTTTACGTGTTAAGGGGAGAAATAGGAACAGGGTTGGGTGTTATGTTCAGGGTTAGGGTTATCTGTTAAAGGTATTGTTTATGCTTAGCGCATGGGCCCTGTCTGCATTAGGCGGGCGGGGGAGTTTAGGGGGCTGGGATTGTACCCGGGAGCCCACTCTATCATACTCTGGGTATGAGCCCATGCGTTTCATGCAGGACACAGTGGTAGAGCCTCCTTTCACGCATGGCATGGGAGGATTGCAGGCTTTCTAAACTCTAAGAAAGCAAGAAGTCTGAGAATTAGATTTAGGGTTAGGATACTCGTTAGGGTTAAGGATGAAGTTTAGTGTTAGGGTGAGGGCTTAGGGTTAGGCATTAGGGTTAGAGTTAAAGGATACTCTTAGGTTTAACGGTTACACTTTGGTTTAGGGTTGAGGTTTACGGTTAGGGTTAAGATGAGGGGTTAGGGTTTGGTACAGGGTTAGGGTTAAGTGTTAGGTTTAGGGTTTAA
Organism: Eulemur rufifrons; assembly: GCF_041146395.1. Lineage (NCBI taxonomy): Eukaryota > Metazoa > Chordata > Mammalia > Primates > Lemuridae > Eulemur > Eulemur rufifrons. Next base: position 1,032,732 of record NW_027182865.1, on the reverse strand, counting down.
GGTTAGGATTAGGGTTAGGATTAAAGGTTAGCTTGAGAGTTAACGCTTAGGGTTAAGGTTAAGAGTTAGGGTTTAGGGTTAGGTTTAGGGTTAGGGTTAGTTTTAGGGTTAGAGTTATGTGCTATGGTTTGTGTTAGAGGTTAGGGGTAGGTTTACTGGTCACAGTTAGGGTTACGTTTAGGGGTTAGCATTAGGGTTCGTGTTAGGGTTAAGGGATAGGATTAGGGTTAAGTGTTGGGCTTAGGGTTAGGGTTTAGTGTTAGGGTTATCATTAAGGATTAGGGTTAGGGTCATGGTTAAATGCTAGGGTGCGGATAATGGTTAGGGTCAGGATTAAGGTTCACGGATAGGGTTAGTGTTAAGGGTTACGGGTAGGTTTAGGGTTCAGGGTTAGAGTTAGCATTAGGGCTTAAGGTTAGGATTAGGCGGTAGGTTAGATTTAGGGTTAGATCTAGGCGTTAGGGTAAGGGCTAGCGTTAGGGTTAAGAGATAGTGTTAGGTTTAATGCTTAGGAATAGGGTTAGGGTTTGGGGTTAAAGTAAGTGTTAGGGGTTAGGTTTAAGGATCCAAGGTTAGGGTTATTTTTAGCTGTAGTGTTAGGGTTAGGGATAAGGGATCCCATTAGCATTGAGGGTCTTCCTTCCTGTAGGGTTAAGGGTTAGGCTTAGAGTTAAAGGTTAAGGTAGGGTCAGTGTTAAGATTTAGGGTGAGGGTTAACGGTTAGGGTAAAGGTTAAGCGTTAGGGTTAGGGATTAGTGATTAGGGATTTTGGTTAGTGTTAGGGTTAGCGGTTAGTAGTTAGTGTTTTATGAAGGGGTATGGTTAGAATTAGGATTGGGGTTAGAGTTAGGGTGAGGTATAGGGGTTAGGTTTAAGGGTTAGTTTTAGGGTAAAGGGATAGGATTAGGGTTACGGGTTGGGCTTAGGTTTAGGTTTAAAGTTTACTGCTAGGGTTAGGGATAGGGTTCAGGGTTAGCTTTAGGGGTTCTAGTTAGGGTTAGGTGTTAGGTTAGTGTCAGGGTTAGGTCTAGTCGTGAGGGTAAGGTTTAGGGTTAGCTTTAAGAGCTAGGGTTAGGTTTAATGGTTAGGATTAGGATTAGGGTTAAGGGTTAGGGTAAGGCTTAGGGGTTAGGGTGAAGGGTTAGGGTCAAGGGTTAGGGTTTTTGTTAGGCATAGCGTTGGGGTTAGAAGTAAGGGTTACTGTCAGTGTTAGGGTTGTAGGTAGGGTTACGGTTAGGGTTAGCAGTTTCGAATTAGGGTTAGGGATTAGGTGTCACAGTGATGACTAGGAGATAGGGTTAGAATTATGGGATAGGGGTTGTTCTCAGGAAATGGGTTATGCATTAACGTTAGGATAAGAGGTTAAAGTTAGGCGCACGGTGAGGTTTACGTGTTAAGGGGAGAAATAGGAACAGGGTTGGGTGTTATGTTCAGGGTTAGGGTTATCTGTTAAAGGTATTGTTTATGCTTAGCGCACGGGCCCTGTCTGCATTGGGCGGGCGGGGGGAGTTTAGTGGGCTGGGATTGTACCCGGGAACCCACTATATCATACTCTGGGTATGAGCCCGTGGCTATCATGCAGGACGCAGTGGTAGAGCCTCCTTTCACGCATGGCATGGGAGGATTGCAGGCTTTCTAAACTCTAAGAAAGCAAGAAGTCTGAGAATTAGATATAGGGTTAGGATTATGGTTAGGGTTAAGGATGAAGTTTAGTGTTAGGGTGACGGCTTAGGGTTAGGGATTAGGGTTAGGGTTAAAGGTTACTCTTAGGTTTAACGGTTACACTTTGGTTTAGGGTTGAGGTTTAAGGTTAGGGTTAAGATGAGGGGTTAGGGTTTGGTACAGAGTTAGGGTTAAGTGTTAGGTTTAGGGTTGAAGATTAGGATTGGGGTTAGGATTAAAGGTTAGCGTGAGAGTTAACGCTTAGGGTTAAGGTTAAGAGTTAGGCTTTAGGGTTAGGGTTAGGGTTAGGGTTAGTTTTAGGGTTAGAGTTATGTGCTATGGTTTGTGTTAGAGGTTAGGGTTAGGTTTACTGGTCACGGTTAGGGTTACGTTTAGGGGGTAGCATTATGGTTAGGGTTAGGGTTAGGGTTAAGGGATAGGATTAGGGATAAGTGTTGGGCTTAGGGTTAGGGTTTAGTGTTAGGGTTAGCATTAAGGATTAGGGTTAGGGTCAGGGTCAAATGCTTGGGTGCGGGTAATGGTTAGGGTCAGGGTTAAGGTTCACGGATAGGGTTAGTGTTAAGGGTTAAGGGTAGGTTTAGGGTTCAGGGTTAGAGTTAACATTAGGGCTTAAGGTTAGGATTAGTCGGTAGGTTAGATTTAGGGTTAGATCTAGGCCTTAGGGTAAGGGCTAGCGTTAGGGTTAAGAGATAGGGTTAGGTTTAATGCTTAGGATTAGGGTTAGGGTTTGGGGTGAAAGTAAGTGTTAGGGTTTATGTTTAAGGATCAAATGTTAGGGTTATTTTTAGCTGTAGTGTTAGGGTTAGGGATAAGGGATCCCATTAGCATTAAGGGTCTTCCTTACTGTAGGGTTAAGGGTTAGGCTTAGAGTTAAAGGTTAAGGTTAGGGTCAGTGTTAAGATTTAGGGTGAGGGTTAACGGTTAGGGTAAAGGTTAAGCGTTAGGGTTCGGGATTAGTGATTAGGGTTTTTGGTTAGTGTTAGGGTTAGCGGTTAGGAGTTAGTGTTTTATGAAGGGGTATGGTTAGAATTAGGATTGGGTTTAGAGTTAGGGTGAGGTATAGGGGTTAGGTTTAGGGGTTAGTTTTAGGGTAAAAGGATAGGATTAGGGTTACGGGTTGGGCTTAGGTTTAGGGTTAAAGTTTACTGCTGGGGTTAGGGATAGGGTTCAGGGTTAGCTTTAGGGGTTCTGGTTAGGGTTAGGTGTTAGGTTAGTGTCAGGGTTAGGTCTAGTCGTGAGGGTAAGGTTTAGGGTTAGCTTTAAGAGTTAGGGTTAGGTTTAATGGTTAGGATTAGGATTAGGGTTAAGGGTTAGGGTAAGGCTTAGGGGTTAGTGTAAAGGGTTAGGGTCAAGGGTTAGGGTTTTTGTTAGGCATAGCGTTGGGGTTAGAAGTAAGGGTTACTGTCAGTGTTAGGGTTGTAGGTAGGGTTACGGTTAGGGTCAGCGGTTTAGAATTAGGGTTAGGGATTAGGTGTCACAGTGATGACTAGGAGATAGGGTTAGAATTATGGGATGGGGTGTTCTCAGGAAATGGGTTATGCATTAACGTTAGGATAAGAGGTTAAAGTTAGGCGCACGGTGAGGTTTACGTGTTAAGGGGAGAAATAGGAACAGGGTTGGGTGTTATGTTCAGGGTTAGGGTTATCTGTTAAAGGTATTGTGTATGCTTAGCGCACGGGCCCTGTCTGCATTAGGCAGGCGGGGGGAGTTTAGGGGGCTGGGATTGTACCCGGGAACCCACTCTATCATACTCTGGGTATGGGCCCGTGGGTTTCATGCAGGACACAGCGGTAGAGCCTCCTTTCACGCATGGCATGGGAGGATTGCAGGCTTTCTAAACTCTAAGAAAGCAAGAAGTCTGAGAATTAGATTTAGGGTTAGGATTCTGGTTAGGGTTAAGGATGAAGTTTAGTGTTAGTGTGAGGGCTTAGGGTTAGGGATTAGGGTTTGGGTTAAAGGTTACTCTTAGGTTTAACGGTTACACTTTGGTTTAGGGTTGAGGTTTACGGTTAGGGTTAAGATGAGGGGTTAGGTTTTGGTACAGGGTTAGGGTTAAGTGTTAGGTTTAGGGTTGAAGATTAGGATTAGGGTTAGGATTAAAGTTTAGCGTGAGTGTTAACGCTTAGGGTTAAGGTTAAGAGTTAGTGTTTAGGGTTAGGGTTAGGGTTAGTTTTAGGTTTAGAGTTATGTGCTATGGTTTGTGTTAGAGGTTAGGGTTAGGTTTACTGGTCATGGTTAGGGTTACGTTTAGGGGTTAGCATTAGGGTTAGGGTTATGGTTAGGGTTAAGGTTTAGGATTAGGGTTAAGTGTTGGGCTTAGGTTTAGGGTTTAGTGTTAAGGTTAGCATTAAGGATTAGGGTTAGGGTCAGGGTTAAATGCTTGGGTGCGGGTAATGGTTAGGGTCAGGGTTAAGGTTCACGGATAGGGTTAGTGTTAAGGGTTACGGGTAGGTTTAGGGTTCAGGGTTAGTGTTAGCATTAGGGCTTAAGGTTAGGATTAGGCGGTAGGTTAGATTTAGGGTTAGATCTAGGCGTTAGGGTAAGGGCTAGCGTTAGGGTTAAGAGATAGGGTTAGGTTTAATGCTTAGGATTAGGGTTAGGGTTTGGGGTAAAAGTAAGTTTTGGGGGTTAAGTTTAAGGATCCAAGGTTAGGGTTATTTTTAGCTGTAGTGTTAGTGTTAGGGATAAGGGATCCCATTAGCATTAAGGGTCTTCCTTCCTGTAGGGTTAAGGGTTAGGCTTAGAGTTAAAGGTTAAGGTTGGGGTCAGTGTTAAGATTTAGGGTGAGGGTTAACGGTTAGGGTAAAGGTTAAGCGTTAGGGTTAGGGATTAGTGATTAGGGTTTTTGGTTAGTGTTAGTGTTAGCGGTTAGGAGTTAGTGTTTTATGAAGGGGTATGGTTAGAATTAGGATTGGGTTTAGAGATAGGGTGAGGTATCGGGGTTAGGTTTAGGGGTTAGTTTTAGGGTAAAAGGATAGGATTAGGGTTACGGGTTGGGCTTAGGTTTAGGGTTAAAGTTTACTGCTAGGGTTAGGGATAGGGTTCAGGGTTAGCTTTAGGGGTTCTGGTCAGGGTTAGGTGTTAGGTTAGTGTCAGGGTTAGGTCTAGTCGTGAGGGTAAGGTTTACGGTTAGCTTTAAGAGCTAGGGTTAGCACTCCTCAATTAAAATATTCCTTCCTGACCTCGTTGGCTTCTCGGTCCTCCAGGCGGGCTTCCTTCTTCTCCAGGCACTGAGGCACAACCCTACAGTCCTGCCCTGCAGAAGGCGCCTCTTCCCCGTGAAGGCACACAAGTGGAGTATTACAGGGGCACGAGCACTTAGGTTACATATACTGCCTTGGCACTGCCCAAGTCAGAGCTACAAGCGTGCCCATCTCCCAGACAGCGCAAACAGCACCTGTTAACTATTGACGTGTTTTAAGGTTGTTGAATTTCTGGAGTCTAGCAGGCCTGCAAGAACAAAAATTATTCTTCAGGAGAAAAACAGAATCCAGCCTTGACAACATCCACAATGTCCAGCGTAGAGTCAAAAATTGCTAGCCTTGCAAAGGAACAGGAAAATACCACCCATATGGAAAGAAAGCAGAAACTGATAGAAACAGATAAGGAGATAGCTTCAATTTTGGATTTAAAATACAAAGATATATCAGCAGTTATTATGAAAAAGTTTAAGGTCTTGACGGAAATCCAGGACCTAATGTTTGATGAGATAAGGGAAAGTCTTAAAAATGATCTACAGGAAATGTTAGGAGTAAAAAATGCGATACCTATAATAAAAAATTCAAAGAACTCCAGTAGCAGGAAAGAGTGGCAACAAATAAAAGATTTAACTTCACAAAAAACAGGGCTGGTAGAGAAAATAGGAGAGTATTCTAAAATAGTTGAGGATATTGAAAGCTTAATTTTTGAAAGAAAAGTAGATGAGCTGAGTAGCAAATTAGACAAAGCTAAAGAATCCAGTAGTGATGAAGGTAAGAAATTATCCCAGAATGAATCACTAAATTACAAAATCATGGAAAGTATAGAAGAAGCCTTAAGCGATATAGATGACAGATACAGAAATTGCAATATCCACATAGAAGTGACAGAAGGAGAGACGAGAAAAAATGGAGAGGATGAACTAGTCAAAGAATGGGGAGAGGAAAAAAAACTTCAGAACTTCAAGAATACAGAGAAAATTCTAGAAGCCTCCAAAGAAGAAGAAATGTTGATGGATGAAGGAGCAATACTCACCCTGGCAGCAGACTTTTCGTCAGCAACACTGGATATTAGTAAGGAATGGAGTAATGTCTTCAATATTCTGAGAGAAAATGATTATGAGCCTAAATTTCTATGCCAAGTTAAGTTAGCATTTAAATGTGATGGTGAAATAAAGGAATTTTCAGACCTGCACAGCCTCAGGAAGTTTATCAGCCAAAAATCTTCTATGAAAGAATTACTGGAAGATGTACTCCCACAAAATGAAAAAGTAAATCAAGGAGGAAGAAGATATGGGATTCAAGAAAAACTGGGTAAAACTCTAGTAGACTCAAAGCATGGAGCTGGAGGAACAACCAGTGATGGCTTGAGCTTTCTATTTAGTAAAGAGGTAAAAGTTGCTCAGCCAGAGGAGGCGAAGAACTTGGAGATTCTGGAGGAGTCTTCAGAGTGGAGGGAAAAAGAAAATCCCATGTTGGAGGAGGAAGAGGCTTCAGAGGTAGAGGAGGATGAAGAGGCCTCAGGGATGGAGGGAGAGGAGGCCTCCTCAGGGTTGGAGGAGGAGGATGAAGGGGCCTCAGGATTAGAGGAGGAGGAGGAGGAGGAGGGAGAAGAGACCTCATGGTTGGAGGAGGATGGGGAAGAGAGTTCAGTGTTATATGAGGAACAGGACTCAACCTTTCAGGGTTGTACCATGGTAGATGCAAAGCATGGAGCTGAGGAAATAAACAGTGATGGTTTGGACATTATTTTGATTGACATGGTAGAGGATTCTGAGCTAGAGGAGGAAGAGGAAGGAAAGGACTCTGAGATAGGAAAGGTAAGGACTACCTTCCAGACTGAGAAAAAAGAGGCCTCACAAGGACTTAAAGAAATTTCCTCTAGTTGTTTGGTTTTGGACTCAGAGAGGAAAAAGTTGGGGAAACATCAGGTGGTTCACAAAACCCAGGAGGAAGAGGAAACAGCTCTGCCCAGAAGTCAAGGAGTTGAGACACCCTGTCTGACCTCATGCTTGGCCTCTCCCTCAAAATCACTAGAAATAATTTATGGTAAGGGTAAAAAGCATCCATGTACAAATTTGGGTACTTCATCAGGAGTCACTAAAATTTTTAGGGAAACAGAGAAAGAGAGACGCAAAATTCTAACACCCAAAGAAGCAGAGTTACTACAAGAAACAGAAGAAAACTTTAGAAGAAGTGTGATTAATAGTATCAGAGAGATACAAGAGGAGATAGGAAATATTAAAAACTGCCATCCAGAAGTCTTAGAAATTAAAAATTCAATAGATGATCTGAGTAGCAGGATGGACATACTTGAAGAAAGAATGAACAATCTAGAAGATCAAACTGAGGAATTCTCTAAAGATACAATACAAATGACTAAACAGATAATACATAAAGAAAGGCTAAGAGACATAGAGGATAGATCCAGAAGCTCCAACATTCGTTTGATAGGAATTCCAGAAAAAGATAATAATGAGAATGGAGCAGAAGACATAATTAAGGAAATAGTTGATGAAAATTTTCCAGAGTTAAAGAAAGATTCACCTCTTGAGATTATCAGTGCTTACCGAATACCCAGTAAGATTGATAGAAGGAGACTCACTCCTAGACACATCTTGGTGAAATTTTGGAATTTTAACGATAAAGAGAAAATCCTAAGGGCTTCCAAAGAGAGAAAAGAAATAACCTACCAAGGAACAAGAATCAGACTGACAGCAGACTTATCACTGGACACCCTGGATGCGAGAAGTAAGTGGAGTGCTGTCATAAAAGTTCTGCAGGATAAAGGCTTTAAGCCTAGAATTCTATATCCAGCCAAATTGGCATTTGATTTTCAGGGTAAAACAAAGATATTTCTTGATATTGAAGAATTTAGAAAGTCTATTTCTTGTATGCCTTCTTTGAAAGAATTGCTAGAGAATATATTTTAACAATCTAGGGTGACAACAAACATAATATCACATACATAATATGCTTTTTTCCCACTGACACATCCAAAAATCAACATGTGAAACCAGAAATTAAAACAGTACACCTCTGTACAGAAGGATGGATAGCTAACAACATAATTTGGGATGAAGGAAAAGAAGTTTGCAGATACTACCTAGATGTTGGTAAAATTTTTTAAAAATAGGCTGCTCTGAAGGTAGTGAGTTATTTCAATTGATTGTTCATGGTTAGAAATCAAACTCCTTTTTCTATTCTTTCCCCTGTTCTCACTACTGTACTTGAGTAGTCTTAAAAAGGTTGTAAATACCCTGATCATCACCTAAGTGCACATTTGGGAATAACACCAATTGGGTATTGGACAGAGGTGGGGGATGGGGGAAGGGGATGGGTGTATACCTACATGATGAGTGCCTTGTGCACTGTCTGGGGAATGGACATGCTTGAAGTTCTGACTGGGGGGTGGATGGGGATGGGGGAGGGGATGGGTGTATACCTACATGATGAGTGCGATGTGCACTGTCTGGGGAATGGACAAGCTTGAAGCTCAGACTCGGGGGTGATGGGGGGGCATGGGCAATATATATAACCTGAACTTTTGTACCCCCATAATAAGCTGAAATAAAAAAAGAAAAAGAAAAAAAATAAAATAAAATGAAAAGCTAAAAAAAAAAGGTTGTAAATAATAGTAACCATCCTAGCTTGTATAGAAGTAAACTTTCATGGGGGGGGGGTGCGGATTTGTCGATGTAGGGGGAAGCAATGGAAAAGCATGGGGTGTGAGATGGCAAGATCGATTAAAATAGAAAAAATGCAAAAGCCAAACTCATCAAAAGAAGGAATTTCATAAATTTTATTGTTTATCATGATGTGAATCTTAAATTTTTATATTAAATATTTTTCCTTTGAATAAAAAAAAAAAAAGAGCTAGGGTTAGGTTTAATGGTTAGGATTAGGATTAGGGTTAAGGGTTAGGGTAAGGCTTAGGGGTTAGGGTGAAGGGTTAGGGTCAAGGGTTAGGGTTTTTGCTGGCATAGCGTTGGGGTTAGATGTAAGGATTAAACTCAGTGTTAGGGTTGTAGGTAGGGTTACGGTTAGGGTTAGCGGTTTAGAATTAGGGTTAGGGATTAGGTGTCACAGTGATGACTAGGAGATAGGGTTAGAATTATGGGATAGGGGTTGTTCTCAGGAAATGGGTTACGCATTAACGTTAGGATAAGAGGTTAAAGTTAGGCGCACGGTGAGGTTTACGTGTTAAGGGGAGAAATAGGAACAGGGTTGGGTGTTATGTTCAGGGTTAGGGTTATCTGTTAAAGGTATTGTTTATGCTTAGCGCACGGGCCCTGTCTGCATTAGGCGGGCGGGGGGAGTTTAGGGGGCTGGGATTGTACCCGGGAACCCACTCTATCATACTCTGGGTATGGGCCCATGGGTTTCATGCAGGACACAGTGGTAGAGCCTCCTTTGACGCATGGCATGGGAGGATTGCAGGCTTTCTAAACTCTAAGAAAGCAAGAAGTCTGAGAATTAGATTTAGGGTTAGGATTCTGGTTAGGGTTAAGGATGAAGTTTAGTGTTAGGGTGAGGGCTTAGCGTTAGGGATTAGCGTTAGGGTTAAAGGTTACTCTTAGGTTTAACGGTTACACTTTGGTTTAGGGTTGAGGTTTACGGTGAGGGTTAAGATGAGGGGTTAGGCTTTGGTACAGGGTTAGGGTTAAGTGTTAGGTTTAGGGTTGAAGATTAGGATTAGGGTTAGGATTAAAGGTTAGCGTGAGAGTTAACTCTTAGGGTTAAGGTTAAGATTTAGGGTTTAGGGTTAGATTTAGGGTTAGTTTTAGGGTTAGAGTTATGTGCTATGGTTTGTGTTAGAGGTTAGTGTTAGGTTTAATGGTCATGGTTAGGGTTACGTTTAGGGGTTAGCATTAGTTTCAGGGTTAGGGTTAAGGGATAGGATTAGGGTTTAGTGTTGGGCTTAGTGTTAGGGCTTAGTATTAGGGTTATCATTAAGGATTAGGTTAAGGTTAGGGTCAGTGTTAAGATTTAGGGTGAGGGTTAATGGTTAGCGTAAAGGTTAAGTGTTAGGGTTAGGGATTAGTGATTAGGGTTTTTGGTTAGTGTTAGGGTTAGCGGTTAGGAGTTAGTGTTTTATGAAGGGGTATGGTTAGAATTAGGATTGGGGTTAGAGTTAGGGTGAGGTATAGGGGTTAGGTTTAGGGGTTAGTTTTAGGGTAAAAGGATAGGATTAGGGTTATGGGTTGAGCTTAGGTTTAGGGTTAAAGTTTACTGCTAGGGTTAAGGATAGGGTTCAGGGTTAGCTTTAGGGGTTCTGGTCAGGGTTAGGTGTTAGGTTAGTGTCAGGGTTAGGTCTAGTCGTGAGGGTAAGGTTTAGGGTTAGCTTTAAGAGCTAGGGTTAGGTTTAATGGTTAGGATTAGGATTAGGGTTAAGGGTTAGGGTAAGGCTTAGGGGTTAGGGTGAAGGGTTAGGTTGAAGGGTTAGGGTTTTTGTTAGGCATAGCGTTGGGGTTAGAAGTAAGGGTTACTGTCAGTGTTAGGGTTGTAGGTAGGGTTACGGTTAGGGTTAGCGGTTTAGAATTAGGGTTAGGGATTAGGTGTCACAGTGATGACTAGGAGATAGGGTTAGAATTATGGGATAGGGGTTGTTCTCAGGAAATGGGTTACGCATTAACGTTAGGATAAGAGGTTAAAGTTAGGCGCACGGTGAGGTTTACGTGTTAAGGGGAGAAATAGGAACAGGGTTGGGTGTTATGTTCAGGGTTAGGGTTATCTGTTAAAGGTATTGTTTATGCTTAGCGCACGGGCCCTGTCTGCATTAGGCGGGCGGGGGGAGTTTAGGGGGCTGGGATTGTACCCGGGAACCCACTCTATCATACTCTGGGTATGGGCCCGTGGGTTTCATGCAGGACACAGTGGTAGAGCCTCCTTTCACGCATGGCATGGGAGGATGGCAGGCTTTCTAAACTCTAAGGAAGCAAGAAGTCTGAGAATTAGATTTAGGGTTAGGATTCTGGTTAGGGTTAAGGATGAAGTTTAGTGTTAGGGTGAGGGCTTAGGGTTAGGGAATAGGGTTAAGGTTAAAGGTTACTCTTAGGTTTAACGGTTACACTTTGGTTTAGGGTTGAGGTTTACGGTTAGGGTTAAGATGAGGGGTTAGGGTTTGGTACAGGGTTAGGGTTAAGTGTTAGGTTTAGGGTTGAAGATTAGGATTAGGGTTAGGATTAAAGGTTAGGGTGAGATTTAACGCTTAGGGTTAAGGTTAAGAGTTAGGGTTTAGGGTTAGGGTTAGGGTTAGGGTTAGTTTTAGGGTTAGAGTTATGTGCTATGGATTGTGTTAGAGGTTAGGGTTAGGTTTACTGGTCACGGTTAGGGTTACGTTTAGGGGGTAGCATTACGGTTAGGGTTAGGGTTAAGGGATAGGATTAGGGTTAAGTTTTGGGCTTAGGGTTAGGGTTTAGTGTTAAGGTTATCATTAAGGATTAGGGTTAGGGTCAGGGTTAAATGCTTGGGTGCGGGTAATGGTTATGGTCAGGGTTAAGGTTCACGGATAGGGTTAGTGTTAAGGGTTACGGGTAGGTTTAAGGTTCAGGGTTAGTGTTAGCATTAGTGCTGAAGGTTAGGATTAGGCGGTAGGTTAGATTTAGGGTTAGATCTAGGCGTTAGGGTAAGGGCTAGCGTTAGGGTTAAGAGATAGGGTTAGGTTTAATGCTTAGGATCAGGGTTAGGGTTTGGGGTTAAAGTAAGTGTTAGGGGTTAGGTTTAAGGATCCAAGGTTAGGGTTATTTTTAGCTGTAGTGTTAGGGTTAGGGATAAGGGATCCCATTAGCATTAAGGGTCTTCCTTACTGTAGGGTTAAGGGTTAGGCTTAGAGTTAAAGGTTAAGGTTAGGGTCAGGGTTAAGATTTAGGGTGAGGGTTAACGGTTAGGGTAAAGGTTAAGCGTTAGGGTTAGGGATTAGTGATTAGGGTTTTTGGTTAGTGTTAGGGTTAGCGGTTAGGAGTTAGTGTTTTATGAAGGGGTATGGTTAGAATTAGGATTGGGGTTAGAGTTAGGGTGAGGTATAGGTGTTAGGTTTAGGGGTTAGTTTTAGGGTAAAAGGATAGGATTAGGGTTACGGGTTGGGCTTAGGTATAGGGTTAAAGTTTACTGCTAGGGTTAGGGATAGGGTTCAGGGTTAGCTTTAGGGGTTCTGGTTAGGGTTAGGTGTTAGGTTAGTGTCAGGGTTAGGTCTAGTCGTGAGGGTAAGGTTTAGGGTTAGCTTTAAGAGCTAGGGTTAGGTTTAAGGGTTAGGAGTAGGATTAGGGTTAAGGGTTAGGGTAAGGCTTAGGGGTTAGGGTGAAGGGTTAGGGTGAAGGGTTAGGGTTTTTGTTAGGCATAGCGTTGGGGTTAGAAGTAAGGGTTACTGTCAGTGTTAGGGTTGTAGGTAGGGTTACGGTTAGGGTTAGCGGTTTAGAAGTAGGGTTAGGGATTAGGTGTCCCAGTGATGACTAGGAGATAGGGTTAGAATTATGGGATGGGGTTGTTCCCAGGAAATGGGTTATGCATTAACGTTAGGATAAGAGGTTAAAGTTAGGCGCACGGTGAGGTTTACGTGTTAAGGGGCGAAATAGGAACAGGGTTGTGTGTTATGTTCAGGGTTACGGTTATCTGTTAAAGGTATTGTTTATGCTTAGCGCACGGGCCCTGTCTGCATTAGGCGGGCGGGAGGAGTTTAGGGGGCTGGGATTGTACCCGGGAACCCACTCTATCATACTCTGGGTATGGGCCCGTGGGTTTCATGCAGGACACAGTGGTAGAGCCTCCTTTGACGCATGGCATGGGAGGATTGCAGGCTTTCTAAACTCTAAGAAAGCAAGAAGTCTGAGAATTAGATTTAGGGTTAGGATTCTGGTTAGGGTTAAGGATGAAGTTTAGTGTTAGGGTGAGGGCTTAGTGTTAGGGAATAGGGTTAGGTTTAAAGGTTACTCTTAGGTTTAACGGTTACACTTTGGTTTAGGGTTGAGGTTTACGGTTAGGGTTAAGATGAGGGGTTAGGGTTTGGTACAGGGTTAGGGTTAAGTGTTAGGTTTAGGGTTGAAGATTAGGATTAGGGTTAGGATTAAAGGTTAGCGTGAGAGTTAACGCTTAGGGTTAAGGTTAAGAGTTAGGGTTTAGGGTTAGGGTTAGGGTTAGGGTTAGTTTTAGGGTTAGAGTTATGTGCTATGGTTTGTGTTAGAGGTTAGGGTTAGGTTGACTGGTCACGGTTAGGGTTATGTTTAGGGGGTAGCATTAGGGTTAGGGTTAGGGTTAGGGTTAAGGGATAGGATTAGGGATAAGTGTTAGGCTTAGGGTTAGGGTTTAGTGTTAGGGTTAGCATTAAGGATTAGGGTTAGGGTCAGGGTTAAATGCTTGGGTGTGGGTAATGGTTAGGGTCAGGGTTAAGGTTCACGGATAGGGTTAGTGTTAAGGGTTACGGGTAGGTTTAGGGTTCAGGGTTAGTGTTAGCATTAGGGCGTAAGGTTAGGATTAGGAGGTAGGTTAGATTTAGGGTTAGATCTAGGCGTTAGGGTAAGGGCTAGCGTTAGGGTTAAGAGATAGGGTTAGGTTTAATGCTTAGGATCAGGGTTAGGGTTTGGGGTTAAAGTAAGTGTTAGGGGTTAGGTTTAAGGATCCAAGGTTAGGGTTATTTTTAGCTGTAGTGTTAGGGTTAGGGATAAGGAATCCCATTAGCATTAAGGGTCTTCCTTACTGTAGGGTTAAGGGATAGGCTGAGAGTTAAAGGTTAAGGTTAGGGTCAGTATTAAGATTTAGGGTGAGGGATAACGGTTAGGGTAAAGGTTAAGCGTTAGGGTTCGGGATTAGTGATTAGGGTTTTTTGTTAGTGTTAGGGTTAGCGGTTAGGAGTTAGTGTTTTATGAAGGGGTATGGTTAGAATTAGGATTGGGGTTAGAGTTAGGGTGAGGTATAGGGGTTAGGTTTAGGGGTTAGTTTTAGGGTAAAAGGATAGGATTAGGGTTATGGGTTGGGCTTAGGTTTAGGGTTAAAGTTTACTGCTGGGGTTAGGGATAGGTTTGAGGGTTAGCTTTAGGGGATCTGGTTAGGGTTAGGTGTTAGGTTACTGTCAGGGTTAGGTCTAGTCGTGAGGGTAAGGTTTAGGGTTAGCTTTAAGAGCTAGGGTTAGGTTTAAGGGTTAGGATTAGGATTAGGGTTAAGGGTTAGGGTAAGGCTTAGGGGTTAGGGTGAAGGGTTAGGGTCAAGGGTTAGGGTTTTTGTTAGGCATAGCGTTCGGGTTAGAAGTAGGGTTTACTGTCAGTGTTAGGGTTGTAGGTAGGGTTACGGTTAGGGTTAGCGGTATAGATTTAGGGTAAGGGATTAGGTGTCACAGTGATGACAAGAAGATAGGTTTAGAATTATGGGATGGGGTTGTTCTCAGGAAATGGGTTATGCATTAAAGTTAAGATAAGAGGTTAAAGTTAGGCGCACGGTGAGGTTTACGTGTTAAGGGGAGAAATAGGAACAGGGTTGGGTGTTATGTTCAGGGTTAGGGTTATCTGTTAAAGGTATTGTTTATGCTTAGCGCACGGGCCCTGTCTGCATTAGGCGGGCGGGGGGAGTTTAGGGGGCTGGGATTGTACCCGGGAACCCACTCTATCATACTCTGGGTATGGGCCCGTGGGTTTCATGCAGGACACAGTGGTAGAGCCTCCTTTCACGCATGGCATGGGAGGATTGCAGGCTTTCTAAACTCTAAGAAAGCAAGAAGTCTGAGAATTAGATTTAGGGTTAGGATTCTGGTTAGGGTTAAGGATGAAGTTTAGTGTTAGGGTGAGGGCTTAGGGTTAGGGAATAGGGTTAGGGTTAAAGGTTACTCTTAGGTTTAACGGTTACACTTTTGTTTAGGGTTGAGGTTTACGGTTAGGGTTAAGATGAGGGGTTAGGGTTTGGTACAGGGTTAGGGTTAAGTGTTCGGTTTAGGGTTGAAGATTAGGATTAGGGTTAGGATTATAGGATAGCGTGAGATTTAACGCTTAGGGTTAAGGTTAAGAGTTAGGGTTTAGGGTTAGGGTTAGGGTTAGTTTTAGGGTTAGAGTTATGTGCTATGGTTTGTGTTAGAGTTTAGGGTTAGGTTTACTGGTCATGGTTAGGGGTACGTTTAGGGGTTAGCATTAGGGTTAGGGTTAGGGTTAGGGTTAAAGGATAGGATCAGGGGTAAGTGTTGGGCTTAGGGTTAGGGTTTAGTGTTAGGGTTATCATTAAGGATTAGGGTTAGGGTCAGGGTTAAATGCTTGGGTGCGGGTAATGGTTAGGGTCAGGGTTAAGGTTCACCGATAGGGTTAGTGTTAAGGGTTACGGGTAGGTTTAGAGTTCAGGGTTAGTGTTAGCATTAGGACTTAAGGTTAGGATTAGGCGGTAGGTTAGATTTAGGGTTAGATCTAGGCGTTAGGGTAAGGGCTAGCGTTAGGGTTAAGAGATAGGGTTAGGTTTAATGCTTAGGATCAGGGTTAGGGTTTGGGGTTAAAGTAAGTGTTAGGGGTTAGGTTTAAGGATCCAAGGTTAGGGTTATTTTTAGCTGTAGTGTTAGGGTTAGGGATAAGGGATCCCATTAGCATTAAGGGTCTTCCTTACTGTAGGGTTAAGGGTTAGGCTTAGAGTTAAAGGTTAAGGTTAGGGTCAGTGTTAAGATTTAGGGTGAGGGTTAACAGTTAGGGTAAAGGTTAAGCGTTAGGGTTAGGGATTAGTGATTAGGGTTTTTGGTTAGTGTTAGGGTTAGCGGTTAGGAGTTAGTGTTTTATGAAGGGGTATGGTTAGAATTAGGATTGGGGTTAGAGTTAGGGTGAGGTATAGGGGTTAGGTTTAGGGGTTAGTTTTAGGGTAAAAGGATAGGATTAGGGTTACGGGTTGGGCTTAGGTTTAGGGTTAAAGTTTACTGCTGGGGTTAGGGATAGGGTTGAGGGTTAGCTTTAGGGGATCTGGTTAGGGTTAGGTGTTAGGTTAGTGTCAGGGTTAGGTCTAGTCGTGAGGGTAAGGTTTAGGGTTAGCTTTTAGAGCTAGGGTTAGGTTTAATGGTTAGGATTAGGATTAGGGTTAAGGGTTAGGGTAAGGCTTAGGGGTTAGGGTGAAGGGTTAGGGTCAAGGGTTAGGGTTTTTGTTAGGCATAGCGTTGGGGTTAGAAATAGGGTTTACTGTCAGTGTTAGGGTTGTAGGTAGGGTTACGGTTAGGGTTAGCGGTTTAGATTTAGGGTTAGGGATTAGGTGTCACAGTGATGACAAGGAGATAGGTTTAGAATTATGGGATGGGGTTGTTCTCAGGAAATGGGTTATGCATTAAAGTTAGGATAAGAGGTTAAAGTTAGGCGCACGGTGAGGTTTACGTGTTAAGGGGAGAAATAGGAACAGGGTTCGGTGTTATGTTCAGGGTTAGGGTTATCTGTTAAAGGTATTGCTTATGCTTAGCGCACGGGCCCTGTCTGCATTAGGCGGGCGGGGGGAGTTTAGGGGGCTGGGATTGTACCCGGGAACCCACTCTATCATACTCTGGGTATGGGCCCGTGGGTTTCATGCAGGACACAGTGGTAGAGCCTCCTTTGACGCATGGCATTGGAGGATTGCATGCTTTCTAAACTCTAAGAAAGCAAGAAGTCTGAGAATTAGATTTAGGGTTAGGATTCTGGTTAGGGTTAAGGATGAAGTTTAGTGTTAGGGTGAGGGCTTAGGGTTAGGGAATAGGGTTAGGGTTAAAGGTTACTCTTAGGTTTAACGGTTACACTTTTGTTTAGGGTTGAGGTTTACGGTTAGGGTTAAGATGAGGGGTTAGGGTTTGGTACAGGGTTAGGGTTAAGTGTTCGGTTTAGGGTTGAAGATTAGGATTAGGGTTAGGATTATAGGTTAGCGTGAGATTTAACGCTTAGGGTTAAGGTTAAGAGTTAGGGTTTAGGGTTAGGGTTAGGGTTAGTTTTAGGGTTAGAGTTATGTGCTATGGTTTGTGTTAGAGTTTAGGGTTAGGTTTACTGGTCATGGTTAGGGTTACGTTTAGGGGTTAGCATTAGGGTTAGGGTTAGGGTTAGGGTTAAAGGATAGGATTAGGGGTAAGTGTTGGGCTTAGGGTTAGGGTTTAGTGTTAGGGTTATCATTAAGGATTAGGGTTAGGGTCAGGGTTAAATGCTTGGGTGCGGGTAATGGTTAGGGTCAGGGTTAAGGTTCACGGATAGGGTTAGTGTTAAGGGTTACGGGTAGGTTTAGGGTTCAGGGTTAGTGTTAGCATTAAGGCTTAAGGTTAGGATTAGGCGGTACGTTAGATTTAGGGTTAGATCTAGGCGTTAGGGTAAGGGCTAGCGTTAGGGTTAAGAGATAGGGTCAGGTTTAATGCTTAGGATTAGGGTTAGGGTTTGGGGTGAAAGTAAGTGTTAGGGGTTAGGTTTAAGGATCCAAGGTTAGGGTTATTTTTAGCTGTAGTGTTAGGGTTAGGGATAAGGGATCCCATTAGCATTAAGGGTCTTCCTTACTGTAGGGTTAAGGGTTAGGATTAGAGTTAAAGGTTAAGGTTAGGGTCAGGGTTAAGATTTAGGGTGAGGGTTAACAGTTAGGGTAAAGGTTAAGCGTTAGGGTTAGGGATTAGTGATTATGGTTTTTCGTTAGTGTTAGGGTTAGCAGTTAGGAGTTAGTGTTTTATGAAGGGGTATGGTTAGAATTAGGATTGGGGTTAGAGTTAGGGTGAGGTATAGGGGTTAGGTTTAGGGTTTAGTTTTAGGGAAAAAGGATAGGATTAGGGTTACAGGTTGGGCTTAGGTTTAGGGTTAAAGATTACTGCTGGGGTTAGGGATAGGATTCAGGGTTAGCTTTAGGGGTTCTGGTTAGGGTTAGGTGTTAGGTTAATGTCAGGGTTAGGTCTAGTCGTGAGGGTAAGGATTAGGGTTAGCTTTAAGAGCTAGGGTTAGGTTTAATGGTTAGGATTAGGATTAGGGTTAAGGGTTAGGGTAAGGCTTAGGGGTTAGGGTGAAGGGTTAGGGTCAAGGGTTAGAGTTTTTGTTAGGCATAGCGTTGGGGTTAGAAGTAAGGGTTACTGTCAGTGTTAGGGTTGTAGGTAGGGTTACGGTTAGGGTTAGCGGTTTAGAATTAGGGTTAGGGATTAGCTGTCACAGTGATGACTAGGAGATAGGGTTAGAATTAGGGGATAGGGGTTGTTCTCAGGAAATGCGTTATGCATTAACGTTAGGATAAGAGGTTAAAGTTAGGTGCACGGTGAGGTTTACATGTTAAGGGGAGAAATAGGAACAGGGTGGGGTGTTATGTTCAGGGTTAGGGTTATCTGTTAAAGGTATTGTTTATGCTTAGCGCACGGGCCCTGTCTGCATTAGGCGGGCGGGGGGAGTTTAGGGGGCTGGGATTGTACCCGGGAACCCACTCTATCATACTCTGGGTATGGGCCCGTGGGTTTCATGCAGGACACAGCGGTAGAGCCTCCTTTCACGCATGGCATGGGAGGATTGCAGGCTTTCTAAACTCTAAGAAAGCAAGAAGTCTGAGAATTAGATTTAGGGTTAGCATTCTGGTTAGGGTTAAGGATGAAGTTTAGTGTTAGGGTGAAGGCTTAGGGTTAGGGATTAGGGTTAGGGTTAAAGGTTATTCTTAGGTTTAACGGTTACACTTTGGTTTAGGGTTGAGGTTTACGGTTAGGGTTAAGATGAGGGGTTAGGGTTTGGTACAGGGTTAGGGTTAAGTGTTAGGTTTAGGGTGGAAGATTAGGATTAGGTTTAGGATTAAAGGTTAGCGTGAGAGTTAACGCTTAGGGTTAAGGTTAAGAGTTAGGGTTTAGGGTTAGGGTTAGGGTTAGGGTTAGTTTTAGGGTTAGAGTTATGTGCTATGGTTTGTGTTAGAGGTTAGGGTTAGGTTTACTGGTCACGGTTAGGGTTACGTTTAGGGGGTAGCATTAGGGTTAGGGTTAGGGTTAAGGGATAGGATTAGGGTTTAGTGTTGGGCTTAGGGTTAGGGTTTAGTGTTAAGTTTATCATTAAGGATTAGGGTTAGAATCAGGGTTAAATGCTTGGGTGCGGGTAATGGTTAGGGTCAGGGTTAAGGTTCACGGATAGGGTTAGTGTTAAGGGTTACGGGTAGGTTTAGGGTTCAGGGTTAGTGTTAGCATTAGGGCTTAAGGTTAGGATTAGGCGGTAGGTTCGATTTAGGGTTAGATCTAGGCGTTAGGGTAAGGGATAGCGTTAGGGTTAAGAGATAGGGTTAGGTTTAATGCTTAGGATTAGGGTTAGGGTTTGGGGTTAAAGTAAGTGTTAGGGTTAGGTTTAAGGATCCAAGGTTAGGGTTATTTTTAGCTGTAGTGTTAGGGTTAGGATTAAGGGATCCCATTAGCATTAAGGGTCTTCCTTACTGTAGGGTTAAGGGTTAGGCTTAGAGTTAAAGGTTAAAGTTAGGGTCAGTGTTAAGATTTAGGGTGAGGGTTAACGGTTAGGGTAAAGGTTAAGCGTTAGGGTTAGGGATTAGTGATTAGGGTTTTTGGTTAGTGTTAGGGTTAGCGGTTAGGAGTTAGTGTTTTATGAAGGGGTATGGTTAGAATTAGGATTGGGGTTAGAGTTAGGGTGAGGTATAGGGGTTAGGTTTAAGGGTTAGTTTTAGGGTAAAAGGATAGGATTAGGGTTACGGGTTGGGCTTAGGTATAGGGTTAAAGTTTACTGCTAGGTTTAGGGATAGGGTTCAGGGTTAGCTTTAGGGGTTCTGGTAAGAGTTAGGTGTTAGGTTAGTGTCAGGGTTAGGTCTAGTCGTGAGGGTAAGGTTTAGGGTTAGCTTTAAGAGCTAGGGTTAGGTTTAATGGTTAGGATTAGGATTAGGGTTAAGGGTTAGGGTAAGGCTTAGGGGTTAGGGTAAAGGGTTAGGGTCAAGGGTTAGGGTTTTTGTTAGGCATAGCGTTGGGGTTAGAAGTAAGGGTTACTGTCAGTGTTAGGGTTGTAGGTAGGGTTACAGTTAGGGTTAGCGGTTTAGAATTACGGTTAGGGATTAGGTGTCACAGTGATGACTAGGAGATAGGGTTAGAATTATGGGATAGAGGTTGTTCTCAGGAAATGGGTTATGCATTAAAGTTAGGATAAGAGGTTAAAGATAGGCGCACGGTGAGGTTTATGTGTTAAGGGGAGAAATAGGAACAGGGTTGGGTGTTATGTTCAGGGTTAGGGTTATCTGTTAAAGGTATTGTTTATGCTTAGCGCACGGGCCCTGTCTGCATTAGGCGGGCGGGGGGAGTTTAGGGGGCTGGGATTGTACCCGGGAACCCACTCTATCATACTCTGGGTATGGGCCCGTGGGTTTCATGCAGGACACAGTGGGAGAGCCTCCTTTCACGCATGGCATGGGAGGATTGCAGGCTTTCTAAACTCTAAGAAATCAAGAAGTCTGAGAATTAGAT
>NW_027182865.1:992500-997500 GCF_041146395.1 Eulemur rufifrons | reverse complement strand
AGATTTAGGGTTAGATCTAGGCGTTAGGGTAAGGGCTAGCATTAGGGTTAAGAGATAGGGTTAGGTTTAATGCTTAGGATTAGGGTTAGGGTTTGGGGTTAAAGTAAGTGTTAGGGGTTAGGCTTAAGGATCCAAGGTTAGGGTTATTTTTAGCTGTAGTGTTAGGGTTAGGGATAAGGGATCCCATTAGCATTAAGGGTCTTCCTTACTGTAGGGTTAAGGGTTAGGCTTAGAGTTAAAGGTTAAGGTTAGGGTCAGTGTTAAGATTTAGGGTGAGGGTTAACGGTTAGGGTAAAGGTTAAGCGTTAGGGTTAGGGAATAGTGATTAGGGTTTTTGGTTAGTGTTAGGGTTAGCGGTTAGGAGTTAGTGTTTTATGAAGGGGTATGGTTAGAATTAGGATTGGGGTTAGAGTTAGGGTGAGGTATAGGGGTTAGGTTTAGGGGTTAGTTTTAGGGTAAAAGGATAGGATTAGGGTTACGGGTTGGGCTTAGGTTTAGAGTTAAAGTTTACTGCTAGGGTTAGGGATAGGGTTCAGGGTTAGCTTTAGGGGTTCTGGTTAGGGTTAGGTGTTAGGTTAGTGTCAGGGTTAGGTCTAGTCGTCAGGGTAAGGTTTAGGGTTAGCTTTAAGAGCTAGGGTTAGGTTTAATGGTTAGGATTAGGATTAGGGTTAAGGGTTAGGGTAAGGCTTAGGGGTTAGGGTGAAGGGTTAGGGTCAAGGGTTAGGGTTTTTGTTAGGCATAGCGTTGGGGTTAGAAGTAAGGGTTACTGTCAGTGTTAGGGTAGTAGGTAGGGTTACGGTTAGGGTTAGCGGTTTAGAATTAGGGTTAGGGATTAGGTGTCACAGTGATGACTAGGAGATAGGGTTAGAATTATGGGATACGGGTTGTTCTCAGGAAATGGGTTATGCATTAACGTTAGGATAAGAGGTTAAAGTTAGGCGCACGGTGAGGTTTACGTGTTAAGGGGAGAAAGAGGAACAGGGTTGGGTGTTATGTTCAGGGTTAGGGTTATCTGTTAAAGGTATTGTTTATGCTTAGCGCACGGGCCCTGTCTGCATTGGGCGGGCGGGGGGAGTTTAGGGGGCTGGGATTGTACCCGGGAACCCACTCTATCATACTGTGGGTATCGGCCCGTGGGTTTCATGCAGGACCCAGTGGTAGAGCCTCCTTTCACGCATGGCATGGGAGGATAGCAGGCTTTCTAAACTCTAAGAAAGCAAGAAGTCTGAGAAATAGAATTAGGGTTAGGATTCTGGTTAGGGTTAAGGATGAAGTTTAGTGTTAGGGTGAGGGCTTAGGGTTAGGGATTAAGGTTAGGATTAAAGGTTACTCTTAGGTTTAACGGTTACACTTTGGTTTAGGGTTGAGGTTTACGGTTAGGGTTAAGATGAGGGGTTAGGGTTTGGTACAGGGTTAGGGTTAAGTGTTAGGTTTAGGGTTGAAGATTAGGATAAGGGTTAGGATTAAAGGTTAGCATGAGAGTTAACACTCAGGGTTAAGGTTAAGATTTAGGGTTTAGGGTTAGGTTTAGGGTTAGTTTTAGGGTTAGAGTTATGTGCTATGGTTTGTGTTAGAGATTAGGGTTAGGTTTACTGGTCACGGTTAGGGTTACGTTTAGGGGTTAGCATTAGGGTTAGGGTTAGGGTTAGGGTTAAGGGATAGGATTAGGGATAAGTGTTGGGCTTAAGGTTAGGGTTTAGTGTTAGGGTTAGCATTAAGGATTAGGGTTAGGATCAGGGTTAAATGCTTGCGTGCGGGTAATGGTTAGGGTCAGGGTTAAGGTTCACGGATAGGGTTAGTGTTAAGGGTTACGGGTAGGTTTAGGGTTCAGGGTTAGAGTTAGCATTAGGGCTTAAGTTTAGGATTAGGCGGTAGGTTAGATTTAGGGTTAGATCTAGGCCTTAGTGTAAGGGCTAACGTTAAGGTTAAGAGATAGGTTTAGGTTTAATGCTTAGGATTAGGATTAGGGTTTGGGGTCAAAATAAGTGTTAGGGGTTAGGTTTAAGGATCAAAGGTTAGGGTTATTTTTAGCTGTAGTGTTAGGGTTAGGGATAAGGGATCCCATTAGCATTAAGGGTCTTCCTTACTGTAGGGTTAAGGGTTAGGCTTAGAGTTAAAGGTTAAGGTTAGGGTCAGTGTTAAGATTTAGGGTGAGGGTTAACGGTTAGGGTAAAGGTTAAGCATTAGGGTTAGGGATTAGTCATTAGGGTTTTTGGTTAGTGTTAGGGTTAGCGGTTAGGAGTTAGTGTTTTATGAAGGGGTATGGTTAGAATTAGGATTGGGGTTAGAGTTAGGGTGAGGTATAGGGGTTAGGTTTAGGGGTTAGTTTTAGGGTAAAAGGATAGGATTAGGGTTATGGGTTGGGCTTAGGTTTAGGGTTAAAGTTTACTGCTGGGGTTAGGGATAGGGTTCAGGGTTAGCTTTAGGGGTTCTGGTTAGGGTTAGGTGTTAGGTTAGTGTCAGGGTTAGGTCTAGTCGTGAGGGTAAGGTTTAGGGTTAGCTTTAAGAGCTAGGGTTAGGTTTAATGGTTAGGATTAGGATTAGGGTTAAGGGTCAGGGTAAGGCTTAGGGGTTAGGGTGAAGGGTTAGGGTTTTTGTTAGGCATAGCGTTGGGGTTAGAAGTAAGGGTTACTGTCAGTGTTAGGGTTGTAGGTAGGGTTACGGTTAGGGTTAGCGGTTTAGAACTAGGGTTAGGGATTAGGTGTCACAGTGATGACTAGGAGATAGGGTTAGAATTATGGGATAGGGGTTGTTCTCAGGAAATGGGTTATGCATTAACGTTAGGATAAGAGGTTAAAGTTAGGCGCACGGTGAGGTTTACGTGTTAAGGGGAGAAATAGGAACAGGGTTGGGTGTTATGTTCAGGGTTAGGGTTATCTGTTAAAGGTATTGTTTATGCTTAGCGCACGGGCCCTGTCTGCATTAGGTGGGCGGGGGAATTTAGGGGGCTGGGATTGTACCAGGGAACCCACTCTATCATACTCTGGGTATGGGCCCGTGGGTTTCATGCAGGACACAGTGGTAGAGCCTCCTTTCACGCATGGCATGGGAGGATTGCAGGCTTTCTAAATACTAGGAAGGCAAGAAGTCTGAGAATTAGATTTAGGGTTAGGATTCTGGTTAGGGTTAAGGATGAAGTTTAGTGTTAGGGTGAGGGCTTAGGGTTAGGGATTAGGGTTAGGGTTAAAGGTTACTCTTAGGTTTAACGGTTACACTTTGGTTTAGGGTTGAGGTTTACGGTTAGGGTTAAGATGAGGGGTTAGGGTTTGGTACAGGGTTAGGGTTAAGTGTTAGGTTTAGGGTTGAAGATTAGGATTAGGGTTAGGATTAAAGGTTAGCGTGAGAGTTAACGCTTAGGGTTAAGGTTAAGAGTTAGGGTTTAGGGTTAGGTTTAGGGTTAGGGTTAGTTTTAGGGTTAGAGTTATGTGCTATGGTTTGTGTTAGAGGTTAGGTTTAGGTTTACTGGTCACGGTTAGGGTTACGTTTAGGGGTTAGCATTAGGGTTAGGGTTAGGGTTAAGGGATAGGATTAGGGATAAGTGTTGGGCTTAGGGTTAAGATTTAGTGTTTGGGTTAGCATTAAGGATTAGGATTAGGGTCAGGGTTAAATGCTTGGGTGCGGGTAATGGTTAGGGTCAGGGTTTAGGTTCACGGATAGGGTTAGTGTTAAGGGTTACGGGTTGGTTTAAGGTTCAGGGTTAGTGTTAGCATTAGGGCTTAAGGTTAGGATTAGGCGGTAGGTTAGATTTAGGGTTAGATCTAGGCGTTAAGGTAAGGGCTAGCGTTAGGGTTAAGAGATAGGGTTAGGGTTAATGCTTAGGATTAGGGTTAGGGTTTGGGGTTAAAGTAAGTGTTAGGGGTTAGGTTTAAGGATCCAAGGTTAGGGTTCTTTTTAGCTGTAGTGTTAGGGTTAGGGATAAGGGATCCCATTATCATTAAGGGTCTTCCTTACTGTAGTGTTAAGGGTTAGGCTTAGAGTTAAAGGTTAAGGTTAGGGTCAGTGTTAAGATTTAGGGTGAGGGTTAACGGTTAGGGTAAAGGTCAAGCCTTAGGGTTAGGGATTAGTGATTAGGGTTTTTGGTTAGTGTTAGGGTTAGCGGTTAGGAGTTAGTGTTTCATGAAGGGGTATGGTTAGAATTAGGATTGGGGTTAGAGTTAGGGTGAGGTATAGGGGTTAGGTTTAGGGGTTAGTTTTAGGATAAAAGGATAGGATTAGGGTTACGGGTTGGGCTTAGGTTTAGGGTTAAAGTTTACTGCTAGGGTTAGGGATAGGGTTCAGGGTTAGTTTTAGGGGGTCTGGTTAGGATGAGGTGTTAGGTTAATGTCAGGGTTAGGTCTAGTCATGAGGGTAAGGTTTAGGGTTAGCTTTAAGAGCTAGGGTTAGGTTTAATGGTTAGGATTAGGATTAGGGTTAAGGGTTAGGGTAAGGCTTAGGGGTTAGGGTGAAGGGTTAGGGTAAAGGGTTAGGGTTTTTGTTAGGCATAGCGTTGGGGTTAGAAGTATGGGTTACTGTCAGTGTTAGGGTAGTAGGTAGGGTTACGGTTAGGGTTAGCGGTTTAGAATTAGGGTTAGGGATTAGGTGTCACAGTGATGACTAGGAGATAGGGTTAGAATTATGGGATAGGGGTTGTTCTCAGGAAATGGGTTATGCATTAACGTTAGGATAAGAGGTTAAAGTTAGGCGCAGGGTGAGGTATACGTGTTAAGGGGAGTAATAGGAACAGGGTTGGGTGTTATGTTCAGGGTTAGGGTTATCTGTTAAAGGTATTGTTTATGCTTAGCGCACGGGCCCTGTTTGCATTAGGCGGGCGGGGGGAGTTTAGGGGGCTGGGATTGTACCCGAGAACCCACTTTATCATACTCTGGGTATGGGCCCGTGGGTTTCATGCAGGACACAGTGGTAGAGCCTCCTTTCACGCATGGCATGGGAGGATTGCAGGCTTTCTAAACTCTAAGAAAGCAAGAAGTCTGAGAATTAGATTTAGGGTTAGGATTATGCTT
>NW_027182865.1:960000-985000 GCF_041146395.1 Eulemur rufifrons | reverse complement strand
AGGGTTAGCTTTAGGGGTTCTGGTTAGGGTTAGGTGTTAGGTTAGTGTCAGGGTTAGGTCTAGTCATGAGGGTAAGGTTTAGGGTTAGCTTTAAGAGCTAGGGTTAGGTTTAATGGTTAGGATTAGGATTAGGGTTAAGGGTTAGGGTAAGGCTTAGGGGTTAGGGTGAAGGGTTAGGGTCAAGGGTTAGGGTATTTGTTAGGCATAGCGTTGGGGTTAGAAGTAAGGGTTACTGTCAGTGTTAGGGTTGTAGGTAGGGTTACGGTTAGGGTTAGCGGTTTAGAATTAGAGTTAGGGATTAGCTGTCACAGTGATGACTAGGAGATAGGGTTAGAATTATGGGATAGGGGTTGTTCTCAGGAAATGGGTTATGCATTTACGTTAGGATAAGAGGTTAAAGTTAGGCGCACGATGAGGTTTACGTGTTAAGGGGAGAAATAGGAACAGGGTTGGGTGTTATGTTCAGGGTTAGGGTTATCTGTTAAAGGTATTGTTTATGCTTAGCGCACAGGACCTGTCTGCATTAGGCGGGCGGCGGGAGTTTAGGGGGCTGGGATTGTACCCGGGAACCCATTCTATCATACTCTGGGTATCGGCCCGTGGGTTTCATGCAGGACAAAGTGGTAGAGCCTCATTTCACGCATGGCATGGGAGGATTGCAGACTTTCTAAACTCTAAGAAAGCAAGAAGTCTGAGAATTAGATTTAGGGTTAGGATTCTGGTTAGGGTTAAGGATGAAGTTTAGTGTTAGGGTGAGGGCTTAGTGTTAGGGCTTAGGGTTAGGGTTAAAGGTTACTCTTAGGTTTAACAGTTACACTTTGGTTTAGGGTTGAGGTTTACGGTTAGGGTTAAGATGAGGGTTAGGGTTAGGTACAGGGTTAGGGTTAAGTGTTAGGTTTAGGGTTGAAGATTAGGATTAGGGTTAGGATTAAAGGTTCGAGTGAGAGTTAACGCTTAGGGTTAAGGTTAAGAGTTAGGGTTTAGGGTTAGGGTTAGGGTTAGTTTTATGGTTAGAGTTATGTGCTATGGTTTGTGTTAGAGGTTAGGGTTAGGTTTACTGGTGACGGTTAGGGTTACGTTTAGGGGTTAGCATTAGGGTTAGGGTTAGGGTTAGGGTTAAGGGATAGGATTAGGGTTAAGTGTTGGGCTTAGGGTTAGGGTTTAGTGTTAGGGTTATCATTAAGGATTAGGGGTAGGGTCAGGGTTAAATGCTTGGGTGCGGGTAATGGTTAGGGTCAGGGTTAAGGTTCACGGATAGGGTTAGTGTTAAGGGTTACAGGTAGGTTTAGGGTTCAGGGTTAGAGTTAGCATTAGGGCTTAAGGTTAGGATTAGGCGGTAGGTTAGATTTAGGGTTAGATCTAAGCGTTAGGCTAAGGGCTAGCGTTAGGGTTAAGAGATAGGGTTAGGTTTAATGCTTAGGATTAGGGTTAGGGTTTGGGGTTAAAGTAAGTGTTAGGGGTTAGGTTTAAGGATCAAAGGTTAGGGTTATTTTTAGCTGTAGTGTTAGGGTTAGGGATAAGGGATCCCATTAGCATTAAGGGTCTTCCTTCCTGTAGGGTTAAGGGTTAGGCTTAGAGTTAAAGGTTAAGGTAAGGGTCAGTGTTAAGATTTAGGGTGAGGGTTAACGGTTAGAGTAAAGGTTAAGCGTTAGGGATAGGGATTAGTGATTAGGTTTTTGGTTAGTGTTAGGGTTAGCGGTTAGGAGTTAGTGTTTTATGAAAGGGTATGGTTAGAATTAGGATTGGGATTAGAGTTAGGGTGAGGTATAGGGGTTAGGTTTAGGGGTTAGTTTTAGGGTAAAAAGATAGGACTAGGGTTACGGGTTGGGCTTAGGTTTAGGGTTAAAGTTTACTGCTAGGGTTAGGGATAGGGTTCAGGGTTAGCTTTAGGGGTTCTGGTTAGGGTTAGGTGTTAGGTTAGTGTCAGGGTTAGGTCTAGTCATGAGGGTAAGGTTTAGGGTTAGCTTTGAGAGCTAGGGTTAGGTTTAATGGTTAGGATTAGGATTAGGGTTAAGGGTTAGGGTAAGGCTTAGGGGTTAGGGTGAAGGGTTAGGGTCAAGGGTTAGGGTTTTTGTTAGGTATAGCGTTGGGGTTAGAAGTAAGGGTTACTGTCAGTGTTAGGGTTGTAGGTAGGGTTACGGTTAGGGTTAGCGGTTTAGAATTAGGGTTAGGGATTAGGTGTCACAGTGATGACTAGGATATAGGGTTAGAATTATGGGATAGGGGTTGTTCTCAGGAAATGGGTTATGCATTAACGTTAGGATAAGAGGTTAAAGTTAGGCGCACGGTAAGGTTTACGTGTTAAGGGGAGAAATAGGAACAGGGTTGGGTGTTATGTTCAGGGTTAGGGTTATCTGTTAAAGGTATTGTTTATGCTTAGCGCACGGGCTCTGTCTGCATTAGGCGGGCGGGGGGAGTTTAGGGGGCTGGGATTGTACCCGGGAACCCACTCTATCATACTCTGGGTATGGGCCCGTGGGTTTCATGCAGGACACAGTGGTAGAGCCTCCTTTCACGCATGGCATGGGAGGATTGCAGGCTTTCTAAACTCTAAGAAAGCAAGAAGACTGAGAATTAGATTTAGGGTTAGGATTATGGTTAGGGTTAAGGATGAAGTTTAGTGTTAGGGTGAGGGCTTAGGGTTAGGAATTAGGGTTAGGGTTAAAGGTTACTCTTAGGTTTAACGGTTACACTTTGGTTTAGGGTTGAGGTTTACGGTTAGGGTTAAGATGAGGGGTTAGGGTTAGGTACAGGGTTAGGGTTAAGTGTTAGGTTTAGGGTAGAAGATTAGGATTAGGGTTAGGATGAAAGTTTAGCGTGAGAGTTAATGCTTAGGGTTAAGGTTAAGAGTTAGGGGTTAGGGTTAGGGTTAGGGTTCGTTTTAGGGTTAGAGTTATGTGCTATGGTTTGTGTTAGAGGTTACGGTTAGGTTTACTGGTGACGGTTTTGGTTACGTTTAGGGTTTAGCATTAGGGTTAGGGTTAGGGTTAGGGTTAAGGGATAGGATTACGGTTAAGTGTTGGGCTTAGGGTTAGGGTTTAGTGTTAGGGTTATCATTAAGTACTAGGGGTAGGGTGAGGGTTAAATGCTTGGGTGCGGGTAATGGTTAGGGTCAGGGTTAACGTTCACAGATAGGGTTAGTGTTAAGGGTTACGGGTAGGTTTAAGGTTCAAGGTTAGAATTAGCATTAGGGCTTAAGGTTAGGATTAGGCGGTAGGTTAGATTTAGGGTTAGATCTAGGTGTTAGGGTAAGGGCTAGCGTTAGGGTTAAGAGATAGGGTTAGGTTTAATGCTTAGGATTAGGGTTAGGGTTTGGGGTTAAAGTAATTGTTAGGGGTTAGGTTTAAGGATCCAAGGTTAGGGTTATGTTTAGCTGTAGTGTTAGGGTTAGGGATAAGGGATCCCATTAGCATTAAGGGTCTTCCTTACTGTAGGGTTAAGGGTTAGGCTTAGAGTTAAAGGTTAAGGTTAGGGTCAGTGTTAAGATTTAGGTTGAGGGTTAACGGTTAGGGTAAAGGTTAAGCGTTAGGGTTAGGGATTAGTGATTAGGGCTTTTGGTTAGTGTTAGGGTTAGCGGTTAGGAGTTAGCGTTTTATGAAGGGGTATGGTTAGAATTAGGATTGGGGTTAGAGTTAGGCTGAGGTATAGGGGTTAGGTTTAGGGGTTAGTTTTAGGGTAAAAGGATAGGATTAGGGTTACGGGTTGGGCTTAGGTTTAGGGTTAAAGTTTACTGCTAGGGTTAGGGATAGGGTTCAGGGTTAGCTTTAGGGGTTCTGGTTAGGGTTAGGTGTTAGGTTAGTGTCAGGGTTAGGTCTAGTCATGAGGGTAAGGTTTAGGGTTAGCTTTAAGAGCTAGGGTTAGGTTTAATGGTTAGGATTAGGATTAGGGTTAAGGGTTAGGGTAAGGCTTAGGGGTTAGGGTGAAGGGTTAGGGTCAAGGGTTAGGGTTTTTGTTAGGCATAGCGTTGGGGTTAGAAGTAAGGGTTACTGTCAGTGTTAGGGTTGTAGGTAGGGTTACGGTTAGGGTTAGCGGTTTGGAATTAGGGTTAGGGATTAGGTATCACAGTGATGACTAGGAGATAGTGTTAGAATTATGGGATAGGGGTTGTTCTCAGGAAATGAGTTATGCATTAACGTTAGGATAAGAGGTTAAAGTTAGGTGCACGGTGAGGTTTACGTGTTAAGGGGAGAAATAGGAACAGGGTTGGGTGTTATGTTCAGGGTTAGGGTTATCTGTTAAAGGTATTGTTTATGCTTAGCGCACGGGCCCTGTCTGCATTAGGCGGGCGGGGGGGAGTTTTGGGGACTGGGATTGTACACGGGAACCCACTCTATCATACTCTGTGTATGGGACCGAGGGTTTCATACAGGACACAGTGGTAGATCCTCCTTTCACGCATGGCATGGGAGGATTGCAGGCTTTCTAAACTCTAAGAAAGCAAGTAGTCTGAGAATTAGATTTAGGGGTAGGATTGTGGTTAGGGTTAAGGATGAAGTTTAGTGTTAGGGTAGGGCTTAGGGTTAGGGATTAGTGTTAGGGTTAAAGGTTACTCTTAGGTTTAACGTTTACACTTTGGTTTAGCGTTGAGGTGTACGGTTAGGGTTAAGATGAGGGGTTAGGGTTTGGTACAGGGTTAGGGTTAAGTGTTAGGTTTAGGGTTGAAGATTAGGATTAGGGTTAGGATTATAGAATAGAGTGAGAGTTAACGCTTAGGGTTAAGGTTAAGAGTTAGGGTTTAGGGTTAGGGTTAGGGTTAGGGTTAGTTTTAGGGTTAGAGTTATGTGCTATGGTTTGTGTTAGAGGTTAGGGTTATTTTTGCTGGTGACGGTTAGGGTTACGTTTAGGGGTTAGCATTAGGGTTAGGGTTAGGGTTAGGGTTAAGGGATAGGATTACGGTTAAGTTTGGGCTTAGGGTTAGGGTTTAGTGTTAGGGTTATCATTAAGGACTAGGGGTAGGGTCAGGGTTAAATGTTTGGGTGCGGGTAATGGTTAGGGTCAGGGTTAAGGTTCACGGATAGGGTTAGTGTTAAGGGTTACGGGTAGGTTTAGAGTTCAGGGTTAGTGTTAGCATTAGCGCTTAAGTTTAGGATTAGGCGGTAGGTTAGATTTAGGGTTAGATCTAGGCGTTAGGGTAAGGGCTAGCGTTAGGGTTAAGAGATAGGGTTAGGTTTAATGCTTAGGATTAGGGTTAGGGTTTGGGGTTAAAGTAAGTGTTAGGGGTTAGGTTTAAGGATCAAAGGTTAGGGTTATTTTTAGCTGTAGTGTTAGGGTTAGGGATAAGGGATCCCATTAGCATTAAGGGTCTTCCTTACTGTAGGGTTAAGGGTTAGGCTTAGACTTAAAGTTTAAGGTTAGGGTCAGTGTTAAGATTTAGGGTGAGGGTTAACGGTTAGGGTAAAGGTTAAGCGTTAGGGTTAGGGATTAGTGATTAGGGTTTTTGGTTAGTGTTAGGGTTAGCGGTTAGGAGTTAGTGTTTTATGAAGGGGTATGGTTAGAATTAGGATTGGGGTTAGAGTTAGGGTGAGGTATAGGGGTTAGGTTTAGGGGTTAGTTTTAGGGTAAAAGGATAGGATTAGGGTTACGGGTTGGGCTTAGGTTTAGGGTTAAAGTTTACTGCTAGGGTTAGGGATAGGGTTCAGGGTTAGCTTTAGGGGTTCTGGTTAGGGTTAGGTGTTAGGTTAGTGTCAGGGTTAGGTCTAGTCGTGAGGGTAAGGTTTAGGGTTAGCTTTAAGAGCTAGGGTTAGGTTTAATGGTTAGGATTAGGATTAGGGTTAAAGGTTAGGGTAAGGCTTAGGGGTTAGGGTGAAGGGTTAGGGTTTTTGTTAGGGATAGCGTTGTGGTCAGAAGTAAGTGTTACTGTCAGTATTAGGGTTGTAGGTAGGGTTACGGTTAGGGTTAGCGGTTTAGAATTAGGGTTAGGGATTAGGTGTCACAGTGATGACTAGGATATGGCGTTAGAATTATGGGATAGGGGTTGTTCTCAGGAAATGGGTTATGCATTAACGTTAGGATAAGAGGTTAAAGTTAGGCGCACGGTGAGGTTTACGTGTTAAGGGGAGAAATAGGAACAGGGTTGGGTGTTATGTTCAGAGTTAGGGTTATCTGTGAAAGGTATTGTTTATGCTTAGCGCACGGGCCCTGTCTGCATTGGGCGGGCGGGGGTAGTTTAGGGGGCTGGGATTGTACCCGGGAACCCACTCTATCATACTCTGGGTATGGCCCCGTGGGTATCATGCAGGACACAGTGGTAGAGCCTCCTTTCATGCATGGCATGGGAGGATTGCAGGCTTTCTAAACTCTAAGAAAGCAAGAAGTCTGAGAATTAGATTTAGGGGTAGGATTGTGGTTAGGGATAAGGATGAAGTTTAGTGTCAGGGTGAGGGCTTAGGATTAGGGCTTAGGGTTAGGGTTAAAGGTTACTCTTAGTTTTAACGGTTACACTTTGGTTTAGGGTTGAGGTTTACGGTTAGGGTTAAGATGAGGGGTTAGGGTTAGGTACAGGGTTAGGGTTAAGTGTTAGGTTTATTGTTGAAGATTAGGATTAGGGTTAGGATGAAAGGTTAGCGTGAGAGTTAACGCTTAGGGTTAAGGTTAAGTGTTAGGGTTTAGGGTTAGGGTTAGGGTTAGGGTTAGTTTTAGGGTTAGAGTTATGTGCTATGGTTTCTGTTAGAGGTTAGGGTTAGGTTTACTGGTCACGGTTAGGGTTACGTTTAGGGGTTAGCATTAGGGTTACGGTTAGGGTTAAGGGATAGGATTAGGGTTAAGTGTTGGGCTTAGGTTTAGGGTTTAGTGTTAGGGTTATCATTAAGGATTAGGGTTAGGGTCAGGGTTAAATGCCTGGGTGCGGGTAATGGTTAGGGTCAGGGTTAAGGTTCACGGATAGGGTTAGTGTTAAGGGTTACGGGTAGATTTAGGGTTCAGTGTTAGAGTTAGCATTACGGCTTAAGGTTAGGATTAGGCGGTAGGTTAGATTTAGGGTTAGATCTAGGCGTTAGGGTAACGGCTAGCGTTAGGGTTAAGAGATAGGGTTAGGTTTAATGCTTAGGATTAGGGTTAGGGTTTGGGGTTAAAGTAAGTGTTAGGGGTTAGGTTTAAGGATCCAAGGTTAGGGTTATTTTTAGCTGTAGTGTTAGGGTTAGGGATAAGGGATCCCATTAGCATTAAGGGTCTTCCTTACTGTAGGGTTAAGGGTTAGGCTTAGAGTTAAAGGTTAAGGTTAGGGTCAGTGTTAAGATTTAGGGTGAGGGTTAACGGTTAGGGTAAAGGTTAAGCGTTAGGGTTAGGGATTAGTGATTAGGGTTTTTGGTTAGTGTTAGGGTTAGCGGTTAGGTGTTAGTGTTTTATGAAGGGGTATGGTTAGAATTAGGATTGGGGTTAGAGTTAGGGTGAGGTATAGGGGTTTGGTTTAGGGCTTAGGTTTAGGGGTTAGTTTTAGGGTAAAAGGATAGGATTAGGGTTACGGGTTGGGCTTAGGTATAGGGTTAAAGTTTACTGCTAGGGTTAGGGGTAGGGTTCAGGGTTAGATTTAGGGGTTCTGGTTAGGGTTAGGTGTTAGGTTAGTGTCAGGGTTAGGTCTAGTCGTGAGGGTAAGGTTTAGGGTTAGCTTTAAGAGCTAGGGTTAGGTTTAATGGTTAGGATTAGGATTAGGGTTAAGGATTAGGGTAAGGCTTAGGGGTTAGGGTGAAGGGTTAGGGTCAAGGGTAAGGGTTTTTGTTAGGCATAGCGTTGGGGTTAGAAGTAAGGGTTACTGTCAGTGTTAGGGTTGTAGGTAGGGTTACGATTAGGGTTAGCGGTTTAGAATTAGGGTTAGGGATTAGCTGTCACAGTGATGACTAGGAGATAGGGTTAGAATTATGGGATAGGGGTTGTTCTCAGGAAATGGGTTATGCATTTACGTTAGGATAAGAGGTTAAAGTTAGGCGCACGATGAGGTTTACGTGTTAAGGGGAGAAATAGGAACAGGGTTGGGTGTTATGTTCAGGGTTAGGGTTATCTGTTAAAGGTATTGTTTATGCTTAGCGCACGGGACCTGTCTGCATTAGGCGGGCGGCGGGAGTTTAGGGGGCTGGGATTGTACCCGGGAACCCATTCTATCATACTCTGGGTATCGGCCCGTGGGTTTCATGCAGGACAAAGTGGTAGAGCCTCATTTCACGCATGGCATGGGAGGATTGCAGACTTTCTAAACTCTAAGAAAGCAAGAAGTCTGAGAATTAGATTTAGGGTTAGGATTCTGGTTAGGGTTAAGGATGAAGTTTAGTGTTAGGGTGAGGGCTTAGTGTTAGGGCTTAGGGTTAGGGTTAAAGGTTACTCTTAGGTTTAACAGTTACACTTTGGTTTAGGGTTGAGGTTTACGGTTAGGGTTAAGATGAGGGTTAGGGTTAGGTACAGGGTTAGGGTTAAGTGTTAGGTTTAGGGTTGAAGATTAGGATTAGGGTTAGGATTAAAGGTTCGAGTGAGAGTTAACGCTTAGGGTTAAGGTTAAGAGTTAGGGTTTAGGGTTAGGGTTAGGGTTAGTTTTATGGTTAGAGTTATGTGCTATGGTTTGTGTTAGAGGTTAGGGTTAGGTTTACTGGTGACGGTTAGGGTTACGTTTAGGGGTTAGCATTAGGGTTAGGGTTAGGGTTAGGGTTAAGGGATAGGATTAGGGTTAAGTGTTGGGCTTAGGGTTAGGGTTTAGTGTTAGGGTTATCATTAAGGATTAGGGGTAGGGTCAGGGTTAAATGCTTGGGTGCGGGTAATGGTTAGGGTCAGGGTTAAGGTTCACGGATAGGGTTAGTGTTAAGGGTTACAGGTAGGTTTAGGGTTCAGGGTTAGAGTTAGCATTAGGGCTTAAGGTTAGGATTAGGCGGTAGGTTAGATTTAGGGTTAGATCTAGGCGTTAGGCTAAGGGCTAGCGTTAGGGTTAAGAGATAGGGTTAGGTTTAATGCTTAGGATTAGGGTTAGGGTTTGGGGTTAAAGTAAGTGTTAGGGGTTAGGTTTAAGGATCAAAGGTTAGGGTTATTTTTAGCTGTAGTGTTAGGGTTAGGGATAAGGGATCCCATTAGCATTAAGGGTCTTCCTTCCTGTAGGGTTAAGGGTTAGGCTTAGAGTTAAAGGTTAAGGTAAGGGTCAGTGTTAAGATTTAGGGTGAGGGTTAACGGTTAGAGTAAAGGTTAAGCGTTAGGGATAGGGATTAGTGATTAGGTTTTTGGTTAGTGTTAGGGTTAGCGGTTAGGAGTTAGTGTTTTATGAAAGGGTATGGTTAGAATTAGGATTGGGATTAGAGTTAGGGTGAGGTATAGGGGTTAGGTTTAGGGGTTAGTTTTAGGGTAAAAAGATAGGACTAGGGTTACGGGTTGGGCTTAGGTTTAGGGTTAAAGTTTACTGCTAGGGTTAGGGATAGGGTTCAGGGTTAGCTTTAGGGGTTCTGGTTAGGGTTAGGTGTTAGGTTAGTGTCAGGGTTAGGTCTAGTCATGAGGGTAAGGTTTAGGGTTAGCTTTGAGAGCTAGGGTTAGGTTTAATGGTTAGGATTAGGATTAGGGTTAAGGGTTAGGGTAAGGCTTAGGGGTTAGGGTGAAGGGTTAGGGTCAAGGGTTAGGGTTTTTGTTAGGTATAGCGTTGGGGTTAGAAGTAAGGGTTACTGTCAGTGTTAGGGTTGTAGGTAGGGTTACGGTTAGGGTTAGCGGTTTAGAATTAGGGTTAGGGATTAGGTGTCACAGTGATGACTAGGATATAGGGTTAGAATTATGGGATAGGGGTTGTTCTCAGGAAATGGGTTATGCATTAACGTTAGGATAAGAGGTTAAAGTTAGGCGCACGGTAAGGTTTACGTGTTAAGGGGAGAAATAGGAACAGGGTTGGGTGTTATGTTCAGGGTTAGGGTTATCTGTTAAAGGTATTGTTTATGCTTAGCGCACGGGCTCTGTCTGCATTAGGCGGGCGGGGGGAGTTTAGGGGGCTGGGATTGTACCCGGGAACCCACTCTATCATACTCTGGGTATGGGCCCGTGGGTTTCATGCAGGACACAGTGGTAGAGCCTCCTTTCACGCATGGCATGGGAGGATTGCAGGCTTTCTAAACTCTAAGAAAGCAAGAAGACTGAGAATTAGATTTAGGGTTAGGATTATGGTTAGGGTTAAGGATGAAGTTTAGTGTTAGGGTGAGGGCTTAGGGTTAGGAATTAGGGTTAGGGTTAAAGGTTACTCTTAGGTTTAACGGTTACACTTTGGTTTAGGGTTGAGGTTTACGGTTAGGGTTAAGATGAGGGGTTAGGGTTAGGTACAGGGTTAGGGTTAAGTGTTAGGTTTAGGGTAGAAGATTAGGATTAGGGTTAGGATGAAAGTTTAGCGTGAGAGTTAATGCTTAGGGTTAAGGTTAAGAGTTAGGGGTTAGGGTTAGGGTTAGGGTTCGTTTTAGGGTTAGAGTTATGTGCTATGGTTTGTGTTAGAGGTTACGGTTAGGTTTACTGGTGACGGTTTTGGTTACGTTTAGGGTTTAGCATTAGGGTTAGGGTTAGGGTTAGGGTTAAGGGATAGGATTACGGTTAAGTGTTGGGCTTAGGGTTAGGGTTTAGTGTTAGGGTTATCATTAAGTACTAGGGGTAGGGTGAGGGTTAAATGCTTGGGTGCGGGTAATGGTTAGGGTCAGGGTTAACGTTCACAGATAGGGTTAGTGTTAAGGGTTACGGGTAGGTTTAAGGTTCAAGGTTAGAATTAGCATTAGGGCTTAAGGTTAGGATTAGGCGGTAGGTTAGATTTAGGGTTAGATCTAGGTGTTAGGGTAAGGGCTAGCGTTAGGGTTAAGAGATAGGGTTAGGTTTAATGCTTAGGATTAGGGTTAGGGTTTGGGGTTAAAGTAATTGTTAGGGGTTAGGTTTAAGGATCCAAGGTTAGGGTTATGTTTAGCTGTAGTGTTAGGGTTAGGGATAAGGGATCCCATTAGCATTAAGGGTCTTCCTTACTGTAGGGTTAAGGGTTAGGCTTAGAGTTAAAGGTTAAGGTTAGGGTCAGTGTTAAGATTTAGGTTGAGGGTTAACGGTTAGGGTAAAGGTTAAGCGTTAGGGTTAGGGATTAGTGATTAGGGCTTTTGGTTAGTGTTAGGGTTAGCGGTTAGGAGTTAGCGTTTTATGAAGGGGTATGGTTAGAATTAGGATTGGGGTTAGAGTTAGGCTGAGGTATAGGGGTTAGGTTTAGGGGTTAGTTTTAGGGTAAAAGGATAGGATTAGGGTTACGGGTTGGGCTTAGGTTTAGGGTTAAAGTTTACTGCTAGGGTTAGGGATAGGGTTCAGGGTTAGCTTTAGGGGTTCTGGTTAGGGTTAGGTGTTAGGTTAGTGTCAGGGTTAGGTCTAGTCATGAGGGTAAGGTTTAGGGTTAGCTTTAAGAGCTAGGGTTAGGTTTAATGGTTAGGATTAGGATTAGGGTTAAGGGTTAGGGTAAGGCTTAGGGGTTAGGGTGAAGGGTTAGGGTCAAGGGTTAGGGTTTTTGTTAGGCATAGCGTTGGGGTTAGAAGTAAGGGTTACTGTCAGTGTTAGGGTTGTAGGTAGGGTTACGGTTAGGGTTAGCGGTTTGGAATTAGGGTTAGGGATTAGGTATCACAGTGATGACTAGGAGATAGTGTTAGAATTATGGGATAGGGGTTGTTCTCAGGAAATGAGTTATGCATTAACGTTAGGATAAGAGGTTAAAGTTAGGTGCACGGTGAGGTTTACGTGTTAAGGGGAGAAATAGGAACAGGGTTGGGTGTTATGTTCAGGGTTAGGGTTATCTGTTAAAGGTATTGTTTATGCTTAGCGCACGGGCCCTGTCTGCATTAGGCGGGCGGGGGGGAGTTTTGGGGACTGGGATTGTACACGGGAACCCACTCTATCATACTCTGTGTATGGGACC
Source organism: Eulemur rufifrons (assembly GCF_041146395.1). NCBI lineage: Eukaryota > Metazoa > Chordata > Mammalia > Primates > Lemuridae > Eulemur > Eulemur rufifrons. Next base: position 973,131 of record NW_027182865.1, on the reverse strand, counting down.
GAGGGTTTCATACAGGACACAGTGGTAGATCCTCCTTTCACGCATGGCATGGGAGGATTGCAGGCTTTCTAAACTCTAAGAAAGCAAGTAGTCTGAGAATTAGATTTAGGGGTAGGATTGTGGTTAGGGTTAAGGATGAAGTTTAGTGTTAGGGTAGGGCTTAGGGTTAGGGATTAGTGTTAGGGTTAAAGGTTACTCTTAGGTTTAACGTTTACACTTTGGTTTAGCGTTGAGGTGTACGGTTAGGGTTAAGATGAGGGGTTAGGGTTTGGTACAGGGTTAGGGTTAAGTGTTAGGTTTAGGGTTGAAGATTAGGATTAGGGTTAGGATTATAGAATAGAGTGAGAGTTAACGCTTAGGGTTAAGGTTAAGAGTTAGGGTTTAGGGTTAGGGTTAGGGTTAGGGTTAGTTTTAGGGTTAGAGTTATGTGCTATGGTTTGTGTTAGAGGTTAGGGTTATTTTTGCTGGTGACGGTTAGGGTTACGTTTAGGGGTTAGCATTAGGGTTAGGGTTAGGGTTAGGGTTAAGGGATAGGATTACGGTTAAGTTTGGGCTTAGGGTTAGGGTTTAGTGTTAGGGTTATCATTAAGGACTAGGGGTAGGGTCAGGGTTAAATGTTTGGGTGCGGGTAATGGTTAGGGTCAGGGTTAAGGTTCACGGATAGGGTTAGTGTTAAGGGTTACGGGTAGGTTTAGAGTTCAGGGTTAGTGTTAGCATTAGCGCTTAAGTTTAGGATTAGGCGGTAGGTTAGATTTAGGGTTAGATCTAGGCGTTAGGGTAAGGGCTAGCGTTAGGGTTAAGAGATAGGGTTAGGTTTAATGCTTAGGATTAGGGTTAGGGTTTGGGGTTAAAGTAAGTGTTAGGGGTTAGGTTTAAGGATCAAAGGTTAGGGTTATTTTTAGCTGTAGTGTTAGGGTTAGGGATAAGGGATCCCATTAGCATTAAGGGTCTTCCTTACTGTAGGGTTAAGGGTTAGGCTTAGACTTAAAGTTTAAGGTTAGGGTCAGTGTTAAGATTTAGGGTGAGGGTTAACGGTTAGGGTAAAGGTTAAGCGTTAGGGTTAGGGATTAGTGATTAGGGTTTTTGGTTAGTGTTAGGGTTAGCGGTTAGGAGTTAGTGTTTTATGAAGGGGTATGGTTAGAATTAGGATTGGGGTTAGAGTTAGGGTGAGGTATAGGGGTTAGGTTTAGGGGTTAGTTTTAGGGTAAAAGGATAGGATTAGGGTTACGGGTTGGGCTTAGGTTTAGGGTTAAAGTTTACTGCTAGGGTTAGGGATAGGGTTCAGGGTTAGCTTTAGGGGTTCTGGTTAGGGTTAGGTGTTAGGTTAGTGTCAGGGTTAGGTCTAGTCGTGAGGGTAAGGTTTAGGGTTAGCTTTAAGAGCTAGGGTTAGGTTTAATGGTTAGGATTAGGATTAGGGTTAAAGGTTAGGGTAAGGCTTAGGGGTTAGGGTGAAGGGTTAGGGTTTTTGTTAGGGATAGCGTTGTGGTCAGAAGTAAGTGTTACTGTCAGTATTAGGGTTGTAGGTAGGGTTACGGTTAGGGTTAGCGGTTTAGAATTAGGGTTAGGGATTAGGTGTCACAGTGATGACTAGGATATGGCGTTAGAATTATGGGATAGGGGTTGTTCTCAGGAAATGGGTTATGCATTAACGTTAGGATAAGAGGTTAAAGTTAGGCGCACGGTGAGGTTTACGTGTTAAGGGGAGAAATAGGAACAGGGTTGGGTGTTATGTTCAGAGTTAGGGTTATCTGTGAAAGGTATTGTTTATGCTTAGCGCACGGGCCCTGTCTGCATTGGGCGGGCGGGGGTAGTTTAGGGGGCTGGGATTGTACCCGGGAACCCACTCTATCATACTCTGGGTATGGCCCCGTGGGTATCATGCAGGACACAGTGGTAGAGCCTCCTTTCATGCATGGCATGGGAGGATTGCAGGCTTTCTAAACTCTAAGAAAGCAAGAAGTCTGAGAATTAGATTTAGGGGTAGGATTGTGGTTAGGGATAAGGATGAAGTTTAGTGTCAGGGTGAGGGCTTAGGATTAGGGCTTAGGGTTAGGGTTAAAGGTTACTCTTAGTTTTAACGGTTACACTTTGGTTTAGGGTTGAGGTTTACGGTTAGGGTTAAGATGAGGGGTTAGGGTTAGGTACAGGGTTAGGGTTAAGTGTTAGGTTTATTGTTGAAGATTAGGATTAGGGTTAGGATGAAAGGTTAGCGTGAGAGTTAACGCTTAGGGTTAAGGTTAAGTGTTAGGGTTTAGGGTTAGGGTTAGGGTTAGGGTTAGTTTTAGGGTTAGAGTTATGTGCTATGGTTTCTGTTAGAGGTTAGGGTTAGGTTTACTGGTCACGGTTAGGGTTACGTTTAGGGGTTAGCATTAGGGTTAGGGTTAGGGTTAAGGGATAGGATTAGGGTTAAGTGTTGGGCTTAGGTTTAGGGTTTAGTGTTAGGGTTATCATTAAGGATTAGGGTTAGGGTCAGGGTTAAATGCCTGGGTGCGGGTAATGGTTAGGGTCAGGGTTAAGGTTCACGGATAGGGTTAGTGTTAAGGGTTACGGGTAGATTTAGGGTTCAGTGTTAGAGTTAGCATTACGGCTTAAGGTTAGGATTAGGCGGTAGGTTAGATTTAGGGTTAGATCTAGGCGTTAGGGTAACGGCTAGCGTTAGGGTTAAGAGATAGGGTTAGGTTTAATGCTTAGGATTAGGGTTAGGGTTTGGGGTTAAAGTAAGTGTTAGGGGTTAGGTTTAAGGATCCAAGGTTAGGGTTATTTTTAGCTGTAGTGTTAGGGTTAGGGATAAGGGATCCCATTAGCATTAAGGGTCTTCCTTACTGTAGGGTTAAGGGTTAGGCTTAGAGTTAAAGGTTAAGGTTAGGGTCAGTGTTAAGATTTAGGGTGAGGGTTAACGGTTAGGGTAAAGGTTAAGCGTTAGGGTTAGGGATTAGTGATTAGGGTTTTTGGTTAGTGTTAGGGTTAGCGGTTAGGTGTTAGTGTTTTATGAAGGGGTATGGTTAGAATTAGGATTGGGGTTAGAGTTAGGGTGAGGTATAGGGGTTTGGTTTAGGGCTTAGGTTTAGGGGTTAGTTTTAGGGTAAAAGGATAGGATTAGGGTTACGGGTTGGGCTTAGGTATAGGGTTAAAGTTTACTGCTAGGGTTAGGGGTAGGGTTCAGGGTTAGATTTAGGGGTTCTGGTTAGGGTTAGGTGTTAGGTTAGTGTCAGGGTTAGGTCTAGTCGTGAGGGTAAGGTTTAGGGTTAGCTTTAAGAGCTAGGGTTAGGTTTAATGGTTAGGATTAGGATTAGGGTTAAGGATTAGGGTAAGGCTTAGGGGTTAGGGTGAAGGGTTAGGGTCAAGGGTAAGGGTTTTTGTTAGGCATAGCGTTGGGGTTAGAAGTAAGGGTTACTGTCAGTGTTAGGGTTGTAGGTAGGGTTACGATTAGGGTTAGCGGTTTAGAATTAGGGTTAGGGATTAGGTGTCACAGTGATGACTAGGATATGGCGTTAGAATTATGGGATAGGGGTTGTTCTCAGGAAATGGGTTATGCATTAACGTTAGGATAAGAGGTTAAAGTTAGGCGCACGGTGAGGTTTACGTGTTAAGGGGAGAAATAGGAACAGGGTTGGGTGTTATGTTCAGAGTTAGGGTTATCTGTTAAAGGTATTGTTTATGCTTAGCGCACGGGCCCTGTCTGCATTAGGCGGGCGGGGGTAGTTTAGGGGGCTGGGATTGTACCCGGGAACCCACTCTATCATACTCAGGGTATGGGCCCGTGGGTTTCATGCAGGACACAGTGGTAGAGCCTCCTTTCATGCATGGCATGGGAGGATTGCAGGCTTTCTAAACTCTAAGAAAGCAAGAAGTCTGAGAATTAGATTTAGGGGTAGGATTGTGGTTAGGGATAAGGATGAAGTTTAGTGTTAGGGTGAGGGCTTAGGGTTAGGGCTTAGGGTTAGGGTTAAAGGTTACTCTTAGGTTTAACGGTTACACTTTGGTTTAGGGTTGAGGTTTACGGTTAGGGTTAAGATGAGGGGTTAGGGTTAGGTACAGTGTTAGGGTTAAGTGTTAGGTTTAGGGTTGAAGATTAGGATTAGCGTTAGGATGAAAGGTTAGCGTGAGAGTTAACGTTTAGGGTTAAGGTTAAGTGTTAGGGTTTAGGGTTAGGGTTAGGGTTAGGGTAAGGGTTAGTTTTAGGGTTAGAGTTATGTGCTATGGTTTGTGTTAGAGGTTAGGGTTAGGTTTACTGGTCACGGTTAGGGTTTCGTTTAGGGGTTAGCATTAGGGTTAAGGTTAGGGTTAAGGGATAGGATTAGGGTTAAGTGTTGGGCTTAGGGTTAGGGTTTAGTGTTAGGGTTATCATTAAGGATTAGGGTTAGGGTCAGGGTTAAATGCTTGGGTGCGGGTAATGGTTAGGGTCAGGGTTAAATGCTTGGGTGCGGGTAATGGTTAGGGTCAGGGATATGGTTCACGGATAGGGTTAGTGTTAAGGGTTACGGGTAGGTTTAGGGTTCAGGGTTAGAGTTAGCATTCGGGCTTAAGGTTAGCATTAGGCGGTAGGTTAGATTTAGCGTTAGATCTAGGCGTTAGGGTAAGGGCTAGCGTTAGGGTTAAGAGATAGGGTTAGGTTTAATGCTTAGGATTAGGGTTAGGGTTAGGCGTTAAAGTAAGTGTTAGGGGTTAGGTTTAAGGATCAAAGGTTAGGGTTATTTCTAGCTGTAGTGTTAGGGTTACGGATAAGGGATCCCATTAGCATTAAGGGTCTTCCTTACTGTAGGGTTAAGGGTTAGGCTTAGAGTTAAAGGTTAAGGTTAGGGTCAGTGTTAAGATTTAGGGTGAGGGTTAACGGTTAGGGTAAAGGTTAAGCGTTAGGGTTAGGGATTAGTGATTAGGGTTTTTGGTTAGTGTTAGGGTTAGCGGTTAGGAGTTAGTGTTTTATGAAGGGGTATGGTTAGAATTAGGATTGGGGTTAGAGTTAGGGTGAGGTATAGGGGTTTGGTTTAGGGCTTAGGTTTAGGGGTTAGTTTTAGGGTAAAAGGATAGGATTAGGATTATGGCTTGGGCTCAGGTTTAGGGTTAAAGTTTACTGCTAGGGTTAGGGATAGGGTTCAGGGTTAGCTTTAGGGTTTCTGGATAGGGTTAGGTGTTAGGTTAGTGTCAGGGTTAGGTCTAGTCGTGAGGGTAAGGTTTAGGGTTATCTTTAATTGCTAGGGTTAGGTTTAATGGTTAGGATTAGGATTAGGGTTAAGGGTTAGGGTAAGGCTTAGGGGTTAGGGTGAAGGGTTAGGGTCAAGGATTAGGGTTTTTGTTAGGCATAGCGTTGGGGTTAGAATTAAGGGTTACTGTCAGTGTTAGGGTTGTAGGTAGGGTTACGGTTAGGGTTAGCGGTTTAGAATTAGGGTTAGCGATTAGGTGTCACAGTGATGACTAGGAGATAGGGTTAGAATTATGGTAAAGGGGTTGTTCTCAGGAAATGGGTTATGCATTAACCTTAGGATAAGAGTTTAAAGTTAGGCGCATGGTGAGGTTTACGTGTTAAGGGAAGAAATAGGAACAGGGTTGGGTGTTATGTTCAGGGTTAGGGTTATCTGTTAAAGGTATTGTTTATGCTTAGCGCACGGGCCCTGTCTGCATTAGGCGGGCGGGGGGAGTTTAGGGGTCTGGGATTGTACCCGGGAACCCACTCTATCATACTGTGGGTACGGGCCCGTGGGTTTCATGCAGGACACAGTGGTAGAGCCTCCTTTCACGCATGGCATGGGAGGATTGCAGGCTTTCTAAACTCTAAGAAAGCAAGAAGCCTGAGAATTAGATTTAGGGTTAGGATTCTGGTTAGGGTTAAGGATGAAGTTTAGTGTTAGGGTGAGGGCTTAGGGTTAGGGATTAGGGTTAGGGTTAAAGGTTACTCTTAGGTTTAACCGTTACACTTTGGTTTAGGGTTGAGGTTTACGGTTAGGGTTAAGATGAGGGGTTAGGGTTTGGTACAGGGTTAGGGTTAAGTGTTAGGTTTAGGGTTGAAGATTAGGATTAGGGTTAGGATTAAAGGTTAGCGTGAGAGTTAACGCTTAGGGTTAAGGTTACGAGTTAGGGTTTAGGGTTGGGCTTAGTGTTAGGGTTAGTTTTAGGGTTAGCGTTATGTGCTATGGTTTGTGTTAGAGGTTAGGGTTAGGTTTACTGGTGACGGTTAGGGTTACGTTTAGGGGTTTGCATTAGGGTTAGGGTTAAGGGATAGTTTTAGGGTTAAGGTTTGGGCTTAGGGTTAGGGTTTAGTGTTAGGGTTATCATTAAGGATTAGGGTTAGGGTCAGGGTTAAATGCTTGGGTGCGGGTAATGGTTAGGGTCAGGGTTAAGGTTCACGGATAGGGTTAGTGTTAAGGGTTACGGGTAGGTTTAGGATTCAGGGTTAGAGTTAGCATTAGGGCTTAAGGTTAGGATTAGGCGGTAGGTTAGATTTAGGGTTAGATCTAGGCGTTAGGGTAAGGGCTAGCGTTAGGGTTAAGAGATCGGGTTAGGTTTAATGCTTAGGATTAGGGTTAGGGTTTGGGGTTAAAGTAAGTGTTAGGGGTTAGGTTTAAGGATGAAAGGTTAGGGTTACTTTAGCTGTAGTGTTAGGGTTAGGGATAAGGGATCCCATTAGCATTAAGGGTCTTCCTTACTGTAGGGTTAAGGGTTAGGCTTAGAGTTAAAGTTTCAGGTTAGGGTCAGTGTTAAGATTTAGGGTGAGGGTTAACGGTTAGGGTAAAGGATAAGCGTTAGGGTTAGGGATTAGTGATTAGGGTTTTTTTTAGTGTTAGGGTTAGCGGTTAGGAGTTAGTGTTTTATGAAGGGGTATGGTTAGAATTAGGATTGGGGTTAGAGTTAGGGTGAGGTATAGGGGTTAGGTTTAGGGGTTAGTTTTACGGTAAAAGGATAGGATTAGGATTACGGGTTGGGCTCAGGTTTATGGTTAAAGTTTACTGCTAGGGTTAGGGATAGGGTTCAGGGTTAGCTTTAGGGGTTCTGGTTAGTGTTAGGTGTTAGGTCAGTGTCAGGGTTAGGTCTAGTCGTGAGGGTAAGGTTTAGGGTTAGCTTTAAAAGCTAGGGTTAGGTTTAATGTTTAGGATTAGCATTAGGGTTAAGGGATAGGTTTAGGCTTAGGGGTTAGGGTGAAGGGTTAGGGTCAAGGGTTAGGGTTTTTGTTAGGCATAGCGTTGGGGTTAGAAGTAAGGGTTACTGTCAGTGTTAGGGTTGTAGGTAGGGTTACGGTTAGGGTTAGCAGTTTAGAATTAGGGTTAGGGATTAGGTGTCACAGTGATGACTAGGAGATAGGGTTAGAATTATGGGATAGGGGTTGTTCTCAGGAAATGGGTTATGCATTAACGTTAGGATAAGAGGTTAAAGTTAGGCGCACGGTGAGGTTTACGTGTTAAGGGGAGAAATAGGAACAGGGTTGGGTGTTATGTTCAGAGTTAGGGTTATCTGTTAAAGGTATTGTTTAGGCTTAGCGCACGGGCCCTGTCTGCATTAGGCAGGCGGAGGGAGTTTAGGGGGCTGGGATTGTACCCGGGAACCCACTCTATCATACTCTGGGTATGGGCCCGTGGGTTTCATGCAGGACACAGTGGTAGAGCCTGCTTTCACGCATGGCAAGGGAGGATTACAGGCTTTCTAAACTCTAAGAAAGCAAGAAGTCTGAGAATTAGATTTAGGGTTAGGATTATGGTTAGGGTTAAGGATGAACTTTAGTGTTAGGGTGAGGGCTTAGGGTTAGGGATTAGGGTTAGGGTTAAAGGTTACTCTTAAGTTTAACGGTTACACTTTGGTTTAGGGTTGAGATTTAAGGTTAGGGTTAAGATGAGGGGTTAGGGTTAGGTACAGGGTTAGGATTAAGTGTTAGGTTTAGGGTTGAAGATTAGGATTAGGGTTAGGATTAAAGGTTAGCGTGAGAGTTAACGCTTAGGGTTAAGGTTAAGGGTTAGGGTTTAGAGTTAGGGTTAGGGTTAGTTTTAGAGTTAGAGTTATGTGCTATGGTTTGTGTTAGAGGTTAGGATTAGGTTTACTGGTCACGGTTAGGGTTACTTTTAGGGGTTACCATTAGGGTTAGGGTTAGGGTTAGGGTTAAGGGATAGGATTAGGGTTAAGTGTTGGGCTTAGGGTTAGTGTTTAGTGTTAGGGTTATCATTAAGGACTAGGGGAAGGGTCAGGGTTAAATGCTTGGGTGCGGGTAATGGTTAGGGTCAGGGTTAAGGTTCACGGATAGCGTTAGTGTTAAATGTTACGGGAAGGTTTAGGGTTCAGGGTTAGAGTTAGCATTAGGGCTTAAGGTTAGGATTAGGCGGTAGGTTAGATTTAGGGTTAGATCTAGGCTTTAGGGTAAGGGCTAGCGTTAGGGTTAAGAGATAGTGTTAGGTTTAATGCTTAGGATCAGGGTTAGGGTTTGGGGTGAAAGTAAGTGTTAGGGGTTAGGTTTAAGGATCAAAGGTTAGGGTTATTTTTAGCTGTAGTGTTAGGGTTAGGGATAAGGGATCCCATTAGCATTAAGGGTCTTCCTTACTGTAGGGTTAAGGGTTAGGCTTAGAGTTAAAGGTTTAGGTTAGGGTCAGTGTTAAGATTTAGGGTGAGGGTTAACGGTTAGAGTAAAGGTTAAGCGTTAGGGTTAGGGATTAGTGATTAGGGTTTTTGGTTAGTGTTAGGTTAGCGGTTAGTGTTTTATGAAGGGGTATGGTTAGAATTAGGATTGGGGTTAGAGTTAGGGTGAGGTATAGGGGTTAGGTTTAGGGGTTAGTTTTAGGGTAAAATGATAGGATTAGGGTTACGGATTGGGCATAGGTTTAGGGTTAAAGTTTACTGCTAGGGTTAGGGATAGGGTTCAGGGTTAGCTTTAGGGGTTCTGGTTAGGGTTAGGTGTTAGGTTAGTGTCAGGGTTAGGTCTAGTCGTGAGGGTAAGGTTTAGGGTTAGCTTTAAGAGCTAGGGTTAGGTTTATTGGTTAGGATTAGGATTAGGGTTAAGGGTTAGGGTAAGGCTTAGGGGTTAGGGTGAAGGGTTAGGGTCAAGGGTTAGGGTTTTTGTTAGGCATAGCGTTGGGGTTAGAAGTAAGGGTTACTGTCAGTGTTAGGGTTGTAGGTAGGGTTACGGTTAGGGTTAGCGGTTTTGAATAAGAGTTAGGGATTAGGTGTCACAGTGATGACTAGGAGATAGGGTTAGAATTATGTGATAGGGGTTGTTCTCAGGAAATGGGTTATGCATTAACGTTAGGATAAGAGGTTAAAGTTAGGTGCACGGTGAGGTTTACGTGTTAAGGGGAGAAAGAGGAACAGGGTTGGGTGTTATGTTCAGGGTTAGGGTTATCTGTTAAAGGTATTGTTTATGCTTAGCGCACGGGCCCTGTCTGCATTAGGCGGGCGGGGGGGAGTTTTGGGGACTGGGATTGTACACGGGAACCCACTCTATCATACTCTGTGTATGGGACCGAGGGTTTCATACAGGACACAGTGGTAGATCCTCCTTTCACGCATGGCATGGGAGGATTGCAGGCTTTCTAAACTCTAAGAAAGCAAGAAGTCTGAGAATTAGATTTAGGGGTAGGATTGTGGTTAGGGTTAAGGATGAAGTTTAGTGTTAGGGTAGGGCTTAGGGTTAGGGATTAGGGTTAGGGTTAAAGGTTACTCTTAGGTTTAACGGTTACACTTTGGTTTAGGGTTGAGGTTTACGGTTAGGGTTAAGATGAGGGGTTAGGGTTTGGTACAGGGTTAGGGTTAAGTGTTAGGTTTAGGGTTGAAGATTAGGATTAGGGTTAGGATTATAGAATAGAGTGAGAGTTAACGCTTAGGGTTAAGGTTAAGAGTTAGGATTTAGGGTTAGGGTTAGGGTTAGGGTTAGTTTTAGGGTTAGAGTTATGTGCTATGGTTTGTGTTAGAGGTTAGGGTTAGGTTTACTGGTGACGGTTAGGGTTACGTTTAGGGGTTAGCATTAAGGTTAGGGTTAGGGTTAGGGTTAAGGGATAGGATTACAGTTAAGTTTGGGCTTAGGGTTAGGGTTTAGTGTTAGGGTTATCATTAAGGACTAGGGGTAGGGTCAGGGTTAAATGTTTGGGTGCGGGTAATGGTTAGGGTCAGGGTTAAGGTTCACGGATAGGGTTAGTGTTAAGGGTTACGGGTAGGTTTAGAGTTCAGGGTTAGAGTTAGCATTAGCGCTTAAGTTTAGGATTAGGCGGTAGGTTAGATTTAGGGTTAGATCTAGGCGTTAGGGTAAGGGCTAGCGTGAGGGTTAAGAGATAGGGTTAGTTTTAATGCTTAGGATTAGGGTTAGGGTTTGGGGTTAAAGTAAGTGTTAGGGGTTAGGTTTAAGGATCTAAGGTTAGGGTTATTTTTAGCTGTAGTGTTAGGGTTAGGGAAAAGGGATCCCATTAGCATTAAGGGTCTTCCTTACTGTAGGGTTAAGGGTTAGGCTTAGTCTTAAAGGTTAAGGTTAGGGTCAGTGTTAAGATTTAGGGTGAGGGTTAAGGTTAGGGTAAAAGTTAAGCGTTAGGGTTAGGGATTAGTGATTAGGGTTTTTGGTTAGTGTTAGGGTTAGCGGTTAGGAGTTAGTGTTTTATGAAGGGGTATGGTTAGAATTAGGATTGGGGTTAGAGTTAGGCTGAGGTATAGGGGTTAGGTTTAGGGGTTAGTTTTAGGGTAAAAGGATAGGATTAGGGTTACGGGTTGGGCTTAGGTTTAGGGTTAAAGTTTACTGCTAGGGTTAGGGATAGGGTTCAGGGTTAGCTTTAGGGGTTCTGGTTAGGGTTAGGTGTTAGATTAGTGTCAGGGTTAGGTCTAGTCGTGAGGGTAAGGTTTAGGGTTATCTTTAAGAGCTAGGGTTAGGTTTAATGGTTAGGATTAGGATTAGGGTTAAGGGTTAGGGTAAGGCTTAGGGGTTAGGGTGAAGGGTTAGGGTCAAGGGTTAGGGTTTTTGTTAGGCATAGCGTTGGGGTTAGAAGTAAGGGTTACTGTCAGTGTTAGGGTTGTAGGTAGGGTTACGGTTAGGGTTAGCGGTTTAGAATTAGGGTTAGGGATTAGGTGTCACAGTGATGACTAGGAGATAGTGTTAGAATTATGGGGTAGGGGTTGTTCTCAGGAAATGGGTTATGCATTAACGTTAGGATAAGAGGTTAAAGTTAGATGCACGGTGAGGTTTACGTGTTAAGGGGAGAAATAGGAACAGGGTTGGGTGTTATGTTCAGGGTTAGGGTTATCTGTTAAAGGTATTGTTTATGCTTAGCGCACGGGCCCTGTCTGCATTAGGCGGGCAGGGGGAGTTTTGGGGACTGGGATTGTACACGGGAACCCACTCTATCATACTCTGTGTATGGGACCGAGGGTTTCATACAGGACACAGTGGTAGATCCTCCTTTCACGCATGGCATGGGAGGATTGCAGGCTTTCTAAACTCTAAGAAAGCAAGAAATCTGAGAATTAGATTTAGGGGTAGGATTGTGGTTAGGGTTAAGGATGAAGTTTAGTGTTAGGGTAGGGCTTAGGGTTAGGGATTAGGGTTAGGTTTAAAGGTTACTCTTAGGTTTAACGGTTACACTTTGGTTTAGGGTTGAGGTTTACGGTTAGGGTTAAGATGAGGGGTTAGGGTTTGGTACAGGGTTAGGGTTAAGTGTTAGGTTTAGGGTTGAAGATTAGGATTAGGGTTAGGATTATAGAATAGAGTGAGAGTTAACGCTTAGGGTTAAGGTTAAGAGTTAGGGTTTAGGGTTAGGGTTAGGGTTAGGGTTAGTTTTATGGTTAGAGTTATGTGCTATGGTTTGTGTTAGAGGTTAGGGTTAGGTTTACTGGTGAGGGTTAGGGTTACGTTTAGGGGTTAGCATTAGGGTTAGGGTTAGGGTTAAGGGATAGGATTAGGGTTAAGTGTTGGGCTTAGGGTTAGGGATTAGTGTTAGGTTTATCATTGAGGATTAGGGTTAGAATCAGGGTTAAATGCTTGGGTGCGGGTAATGGTTAGGCTCAGGGTTAAGGTTCACGGATAGGGTTAGTGTTAAGGGTTACGGGTAGGTTTAGAGTTCAGGGTTAGAGTTAGCATTAGCGCTTAAGTTTAGGATTAGGCGTTAGGTTAGATTTAGGGTTAGATCTAGGCGTTAGGGTAAGGGGTAGCGTGAGGGTTAAGAGATACGGTTAGGTTTAATGCTTAGGATTAGGGTTAGGGTTTTCGGTGAAAGTAAGTGTTAGGGGTTAGGTTTAAGGATCAAAGGTTAGGGTTATTTTTAGCTGTAGTGTTAGGGTTAGGGATAAGGGATCCCATTAGCATTAAGGGTCTTCCTTACTGTAGGGTTAAGGGTTAGGCTTAGACTTAAAGGTTAAGGTTAGGGTCAGTGTTAAGATTTAGGGTGAGGGTTAACGGTTAGGGTAAAGGTTAAGCGTTAGGGTTAGGGATTAGTGATTAGGGTTTTTGGTTAGTGTTAGGGTTAGCGGTTAGGAGTTAGTGTTTTATGAAGGGGTATGGTTAGAATTAGGATTGGGGTTAGAGTTAGGGTGAGGTATAGGGGTTAGGTTTAGGGGTTAGTTTTAGGGTAAAAGGATAGGATTAGGGTTACGGGTTGGGCTTAGGTTTAGGGTTAAAGTTTACTGCTAGGGTTAGGGATAGGGTTCAGGGTTAGCTTTAGGGGTTCTGGTTAGGGTTAGGTGTTAGGTTAGTGTCAGGGATAGGTCTAGTCGTGAGGGTAAGGTTTAGGGTTAGCTTTAAGAGCTAGGGTTAGGTTTAATGGTTAGGATTAGGATTAGGGTTAAGGGTTAGGGTAAGGCTTAGGGGTTAGGGTGAAGGGTTCGGGTTTTTGTTAGGGATAGCGTTGTGGTCAGAAGTAAGGGTTACTGTCAGTATTAGGGTTGTAGGTAGGGTTACGGTTAGGGTTAGCGGTTTAGAATTAGGGTTAGGGATTAGGTGTCACAGTGTTGACTAGGAGATAGGGTTAGAATTATGGGATAGGGGTTGTTCTCAGGAAATGGGTTATGCATTAACGTTAGGATAGGAGGTTAAAGATAGGCGCACGGTGAGGTTTATGTGTTAAGGGGAGAAATAGGAACAGGGTTGGGTGTTATGTTCAGGGTTAGGGTTATCTGTTAAAGGTATTGTTTATGCTTAGCGCAGGGGCCCTGTCTGCATTAGGCGGGCGGGGGGAGTTTAGGGGG
>NW_027182865.1:925000-955000 GCF_041146395.1 Eulemur rufifrons | reverse complement strand
TAGTAGGATTGTAGGCTTTCAAAACTCTGAGAAAGCAAGTCTGAGAATTAGATTTAGGGTTAGGATTACGGTACGGTTTAGGGATGAAGATTAGTGATAGAGTGAGCGCTTAGGGTTAGGGGTTAGGGTTAGGGTTAGGGTTGTTGGCAGGGTGAAGGTTAGGGTTGGCATTTTAGAATTAGGGATGAGGTGTTAGGGTTATGGCTAGGGGTTAGGATTAGAATTATGGGATAGGACTTCTTCTCAGGGTGTTATGCATTAAGGTTAAGATAAGGGGATAAGTTAGGGTTACGGGGAGGTTTATGTTTTAAGGTGAGCAATAGGATCAGGGTCAGGTGCTATGTTCAGGGTGAGGGTTATCTGTTAGGGGTAGTGTTTATACTTAGCGTACAGGCCCTGTCTGCACTGGGCGGGAGGCTGGGGTTAGGGGGATGGGATTGTCCCCGGGAACCCACTCTATCATACGCTAGGTATGGGCTCCTGGTTTCATGCAAGAGAGAGCTGCAGAGCCCCCTTTTACTCATGGCATGGGAGGATTTTAGGCTTTCTAAACTCTAAGAAAGCAAGAAGTCCGAGAATTAGATTTAGGGGTAGGATTATGATAATGTTTAGGGTTAGGGTTAGTGTTAAGGTGGGGTCTTAGGGTTAGGGGTTAGGGTTAGAGGTTAGTGTTAGGTGTAACAGTTACAGTTAGGTTTATGGTTAAGTTTCAGGGTTAGGGTTAAGGTTTGGGTTTAGCGTTTGGCACAGGGTTAGGCTTCAGTGTTAGCTTTATGGTTAAAGATTAGGATTAGGGTTAGTGTGAGGGTTAATGGTAAGGGTCAAGATTAAGGGTTAGGGTTGGGGTTAGGGTTAGGTTTAGGGTTAGGGCTTAGGGTTAGGGGATAGGATTAGGGTTAAGTGTTGGGCTTATGGTTAGGGTTAAAGTTTAGTGTTAGGGTTAATGTTTAGTGTTATGGTCCAGTTTAAGTGTTAGGGTGAGGGTTAACAGTTAGGATTAGGCTTAGGGGTTAGGGATATAGTGAAGGTTCAGTGTTAGGGTTAGGTTTAGGGTTCAGGGTTAGGGTTAGCTTTAGGGGTTATGGTTAGGGTTAGGTGTTAGGTTAGTGTCAGGGTTAGGTCTGGTCGTGAGGGTAAGGTTTAGGGTTAGCTTTAAGAGCTAGGGTTAGGTTTAATGGTTAGGATTAGGATTACGGTTAAAGGTTAGGGTAATGCTCAGGGGTTAGGGTGAAGGGTGAAGGGTTAGGGCTTTTGTTAGGCATAGCGTTGGGGTTAGAACTAAGGGTTCCTGTCAGTGTTAGGGTTGTAGGCAGCGTTACGGTTAGGCTTAGCGGTGGAGAATTAGGGTTAGGGATTAGGTGTTACAGTTATGACTAGGTGATAGGGTTAGAATTATGGGATAGGGGATGTTCTCAGGGAATGGGTTATGCATTAACGTTACGTTAAGAGGTTAAAGTTAGGCTCACGGTGAGGTTTACGAGTTAAGGGGAGAAATAGGAACAGGGTTAGGTGCCATGTTCAGGGTTAGGGTTATCTGTTAAAGGTATCATTTATGCTTAGCGCACGGGCCCTGTCGGCATTAGGCTGGGGGGAGGTTAGGGGGCTGGGATTGTCACCGGGAACCCACTGTATCGGACTCTGGGTATGGGCCCGTGGGTTTCATGCTGGACACAGTGGTAGAGCCTCCTTTCACACATGGCACGGGAGGATTGCAGGCTTTCTAAACTCTAAGAAAGCAAGAAGTCTGAGAATTAGATTTAGGGTTAGGATTCTGGTTAGGGTTAAGGATGAAGTTTAGTGTTAGGGTGAGGGCTTAGGGTTAGGGATTAGGGTTAGGGTTAAAGGTTACTCTTAGGTTTAACGGTTACTCTCTGGTTTAGGGTTGAGGTTTACGGTTAGGGTTAAGATGAGGGGTTAGGGTTTGGTACAGGGTTAGGGTTAAGTGTTAGGTTTAGGGTTGAAGATTAGGATTAGGGTTAGGATTAAAGGTTAGCGTGAGAGTTAACGCTTAGGGTTAAGGTTAAGAGTTAGAGTTTAGGGTTAGGGTTAGGGTTAGTTTTAGGGTTAGAGTTATGTGCTATGGTTTGTGTTAGAGGTTAGGGTTAGGTTTACTGGTCAAGCTTAGGGTTACGTTTAGGGGGTAGCATTAGGGTTAGGGTTAGGGTTAAGGGATAGGTTTAGGGATAACTGTTGGGCTTAGGGTTAGGGTTTAGTGTTAGGCTTAGCAGTAAGGATTAGGGTTAGGGTCCGGTTTAAATGCTTGGGTGCGGGTAATGGTTAGGGTCAGGGTTAAGGTTCACGGATAGGGTTAGTGTTAAGGGTTACGGGTAGGTTTAGGGTTCAGGGTTAGAGTTAGCATTAGGGCTTAAGGTTAGGATTAGGCGGTAGGTTAGATTTAGGGTTAGATCTAGGCGTTAGGGTAAGGGCTAGCGTTAGGGTTAAGAGATAGGTTAGGTTTAATGCTTAGGATTAGGGTCAGGGTTTGGGGTGAAAGTAAGTGTTAGGGGTTAGGTTTAAGGATCCAAGGTTAGGGTTATTTTTAGCTGTAGTGTTAGGGTTAGGCATAAGGGATCCCATTAGCATTAAGGGTCTTCCTTACTGTAGGGTTAAGGGTTAGGCTTAGAGTTAAAGGTTAAGGTTAAGGTCAGTGTTAAGATTTAGGGTGAGGGTTAACGGTTAGGGTAAAGGTTAAGCGTTAGGGTTAGGGATTAGTGATTAGGGTTTTTGGTTAGTGTTAGGGTTAGCGGTTAGGAGTTAGTGTTTTATGAAGGGGTATGGTTAGAATTAGGATTGGGGTTAGAGTTAGGTTGAGGTATAGGGGTTAGGTTTAGGGGTTAGTTTTAGGGTAAAAGGATAGGATTTGGGTTACGGGTTGGGCTTAGGTTTAGGGTTAAAGTTTACTGCTAGGGTTAGGGATAGGGTTCAGGGTTAGCTTTAGGGGTTCTGGTTAGGGTTAGGTGTTAGGTTAGTGTCAGGGTTAGGTCTAGTCGTGAGGGTAAGGTTTAGGGTTAGCTTTAAGAGCTAGGGTTAGGTTTAATGGTTAGGATTAGGATTAGGGTTAAGGGTTAGGGTAAGGCTTAGGGGTTAGGGTGAAGGGTTAGGGTCAAGGGTTAGGGTTTTTGTTAGGCATAGCGCTGGGGTTAGAAGTAAGGGTTACTGTCAGTGTTAGGGTTGTAGGTAGGGTTACGGTTAGGGTTAGCGGTTTAGAATTAGGGTTAGGGATTAGGTGTCACAGTGATGACTAGGAGATAGGGTTAGAATTATGGGATAGGGGTTGTTCTCAGGAAATGGGTTATGCATTAACGTTAGGATAAGGTGTTACATTTAGGCGCACGGTGAGGTTTACGTGTTAAGTGGAGAAATAGGAACAGGGTTGGGTGTTATGTTCAGGGTTAGGTTTATCTGTTAAAGGTATTGTTTATGCTTAGCGCACGGGCCCTGTCTGCATTAGGCGGGCGGGGCGAGTTTAGGGGGCTGGGATTTTACCCGGGAACCCACTCTATCATACTCTGGGTATGGGCCCGAGGCTTTCATGCAGGACACAGTGGTAGAGCCTCCTTTCACGCATGGCATGGGAGGATTGCAGGCTTTCTAAACTCTAAGAAAGCAAGAAGTCTGAGAATTAGATTTAGGGTTAGGATTATGGTTAGGGTTAAGGATGAAGTTTAGTGTTAGGGTGAGGGCTTAGGGTTAGGGATTAGGGTTAGGGTTAAAGGTTACTCTTAGGTTTAACGGTTACACTTTGGTTTAGGGTTAAGGTTTACGGTTAGGGTTAAGATGAGGGGTTAGGGTTTGGTACAGGGTTAGGGTTAAGTGTTAGGTTTAGGGTTGAAGATTAGGATTAGGGTTAGGATTAAAGGTTAGCGTGAGAGTTAACGCTTAGGGTTAAGGTTAAGAGTTAGAGTTTAGGTTTAGGGTTAGGGTTAGTTTTAGGGTTAGAGTTATGTGCTATGGTTTGTGTTAGAGGTTAGGGTTAGGTTTACTGGTCAAGCTTAGGGTTACGTTTAGGGGGTAGCATTAGGGTTAGTGTTAGGGTTAAGGGATAGGTTTAGGGATAACTGTTGGGCTTAGGGTTAGGGTTTAGTGTTAGGCTTAGCAGTAAGGATTAGGGTTAGGGTCCGGTTTAAATGCTTGGGTGCGGGTAATGGTTAGGGTCAGGGTTAAGGTTCACGGATAGGGTTAGTGTTAAGGGTTACGGGTAGGTTTAGGGTTCAGGGTTAGAGTTAGCATTAGGGCTTAAGGTTAGGATTAGGCGGTAGGTTAGATTTAGGGTTAGATCTAGGCGTTAGGGTAAGGGCTAGCATTAGGGTTAAGAGATAGGGTTAGGTTTAATGCTTAGGATTAGGGTCAGGGTTTGGGGTGAAAGTAAGTGTTAGGGGTTAGGTTTAAGGATCCAAGGTTAGGGTTATTTTTAGCTGTAGTGTTAGGGTTAGGGATAAGGGATCCCATTAGCATTAAGGGTCTTCCTTACTGTAGGGTTAAGGGTTAGGCTTAGAGTTAAAGGTTAAGGTTAGGGTCAGTGTTAAGATTTAGGGTGAGGGTTAACGGTTAGGGTAAAGGTTAAGCGTTAGGGTTAGGGATTAGTGATTAGGGTTTTTGGTTAGTGTCAGGGTTAGCGGTTAGGAGTTAGTGTTTTATGAAGGGGTATGGTTAGAATTAGGATTGGGGTTAGAGTTAGGGTGAGGTATAGGGGTTAGGTTTAGGGGTTAGTTTTAGAGCAAAAGGATAGGATTAGGGTTACGGGTTGGGCTTAGGTTTAGGGTTAAAGTTTACTGCTAGGGATAGGGATAGGGTTCAGGGTTAGCTTTAGGGGTTCTGGTTAGGGTTAGGTGTTAGGTTAGTGTCAGGGTTAGGTCTAGTCATGAGGGTAAGGTTTAGGGTTAGCTTTAAGAGCTAGGGTTAGGTTTAATGGTTAGGATTAGGATTAGGGTTAAGGGTTAGGGTAAGGCTTAGGGGTTAGGGTCAAGGGTTAGGGTTTTTGTTAGGCATAGCGTTGGGGTTAGAAATAAGGGTTACTGTCAGTGTTAGGGTTGTAGGTAGGGTTACAGTTAGGGTTAGCGGTTTAGAATTAGGGTTAGGGATTAGGTGTCACAGTGATCACTAGAGATAGGGTTAGAATTATGGGATAGGGATTGTTCTCAGGAAATGGGTTATGCATTAACGTTAGGATAAGAGGTTAAAGTTAGGCGCACGGTGAGGTTTACGTGTTAAGGGGAGAAATAGGAACAGGGTTGGGTGTTACGTTCAGGGTTAGGGTTATCTGTTAAAAGTATTGTTTATGCTTAGCGCACGGGCCCTGTCCGCATTAGGCGGGCGGGGGGAGTTTAGGGGGCTGGGATTGTACCCGGGAACCCACTCTATCATACTCTGGGTATGGGCCCGTGGGTTTCATGCAGGACACAGTGGTAGAGCCTCCTTTCACGCATGGCATGGGAGGATTGCAGGCTTTCTAAACTCTAAGAAAACAAGAAGTCTGAGAATTAGATTTAGGTTTAGGATTATGGTTAGGGTTAAGGATGAAGTTTAGTGTTCTGGTGAGGGCTTAGGGTTAGGGATTAGGGTTAGGGTTAAAGGTTACTCTTAGGTTTAAGGGTTACACTTTGGTTTAGGGTTGAGGTTTACGGTTAGGGTTAAGATGAGGGGTTAGGGTTTGGTACAGGGTTAGGGTTAAGTGTTAGGTTTAGGGTTGAAGATTAGGATTAGGGTTAGGATTAAAGGTTAGCGTGAGAGTTAACGCTTAGGGTTAAGGTTAAGTTAGGGTTTACGGTTAGGGTTAGGGTTAGTTTTAGGGTTAAAGTTATGTGCTGTGGTTTGTGTTAGAGGTTAGGGTTAGGTTTACTGGTCACGGTTAGGGTTACGTTTAGGGGGTAGCATTAGGGTTAGGGTTAGGGTTAAGTGATAGGATTAGGGATAAGTGTTGGGCTTAGGGTTAGGGTTTAGTGTTAGTGTTAGCATTAAGGATTAGGGTTAGGGTCAGGTTTAAATGCTTGGGTGCGGGTAATGGTTAGGGTCAGGGTTAAGGTTCACGGGTAGGGTTAGTGTTAAGGGTTACGGGTAGGTTTAGGGTTCAGGGTTAGAGTTAGCATTAGGACTTAAAGTTAGGATTAGGCGGTAGGTTAGATTTAGGGTTAGATCTAGGCGTTAGGGTAAGGGCTAGCGTTAGGGTTAAGAGATAGGGTTAGGTTTAATGCTTAGGATTAGGTTTAGGGTTTGGGGTGAAAGTAAGTGTTAGGGGTTAGGTTTAAGGATCCAAGGTTAGGGTTATTTTTAGCTGTAGTGTTAGGGTTAGGGATAAGGGATCCCATTAGCATTAAGGGTCTTCCTTACTGTAGGGTTAAGGGTTAGGCTTAGAGTTAAAGGTTAAGGTTAGGGTCAGTGTTAAGATTTAGGGTGAGGGTTAACGGTTAGGGTAAAGGTTAAGGGTTAGGGTTAGGGATTAGTGATTAGGGTTTTTGGTTAGTGTTAGGGTTAGCGGTTAGGAGTTAGTGTTTTATGAAGGGGTATGGTTAGAATTAGGATTGGGTTTAGAGTTAGGGTGAGGTATAGGGGTTAGGTTTAGGGGTTAGTTTTAGGGTAAAAGGATAGGATTTGGGTTACGGGTTGGGCTTAGGTTTAGGGTTAAAGTTTACTGCTGGGGTTAGGGATAGGGTTCAGGGTTAGCTTTAGGGGTTCTGGTTAGTGTTAGGTGTTAGGTTAGTGTCAGGGTTAGGTCTAGTCGTGAGGGTAAGGTTTAGGGTTAGCTTTAAGAGCTAGGGTTAGGTTTAATGGTTAGGATTAGCATTAGGGTTAAAGGTTAGGGTAAGGCTTAGGGGTTAGGGTGAAGGGTTAGGGTCAAGGGTTAGGGTTTTTGTTAGGCATAGCGTTGGGGTTAGAAGTAAGGGTTACTGTCAGTGTTAGGGTTGTAGGGAGGGTTACGGTTAGGGTTAGCGGTTTAGAATTAGGGTTAGGAATTAGGTGTCACAGTGATGACTAGGAGATAGTGATAGAATTATGGGATAGGGGTTGTTCTCAGGAAATGGGTTATGCATTAACGTTAGGATAAGAGGTTAAAGTTAGGCGCACGGTGAGGTTTACGTGTTAAGGGGAGAAATAGGAACAGGGTTGGGTGTTATGTTCAGGGTTAGGGTTATCTGTTAAAGGTATTGTTTATGCTTAGCGCACGGGCCCTGTCTGCATTGGGCGGGCGGGGGGAGTTTAGTGGTCTGAGATTTTACCCGGGAACCCACTCTATCATACTCTGGGTATGAGCCCGTGGGTTTCATGCAGGACGCAGTGGTAGAGCCTCCTTTCACGCATGGCATGGGAGGATTGCAGGCTTTCTAAACTGTAAGAAAGCAATAAGTCTGTGAATTAGATTTAGGGTTAGGATTATGGTTAGGGTTAAGAATGAAGTTTAGTGTTAGGGTGAGGGCTTAGGTTTAGGGATTAGGGTTAGGGTTAAAGGTTACTCTTAGGTTTAACGGTTACACTTTGGTTTAGGGTTGAGGTTTACGGTTAGGGTTAAGATGAGGGGTTAGGGTTTGGTACAGGGTTAGGGTTAAGTGTTAGGTTTAGGGTTGAAGATTAGGATTAGGGTTAGGATTAAAGGTTAGCGTGAGAGTTAACGCTTAGGGTTAAGGTTAAGTGTTAGGGTTTAGGGTTAGGGTTAGGGTTAGTGTTAGGGTTAGTTTTAGGGTTAGAGTTATGTGCTATGGTTTGTGTTAGAGGTTAGGGTTAGGTTTACTGGTCACGGTTAGGGTTACGTTTAGGGGGTAGCATTAGGGTTAGGGTTAGGGTTAGGGTTAAGGGATAGGATTAGGGATAAGTGTTGGGCTTAGGGTTAGGGTTTAGTGTTAGGGTTAGCATTAAGGATTAGGGTTAGGGTCAGGGTTAAATGCTTGGGTGAAGGTAATGGTTAGGGTCAGGGTTAAGGTTCACGGATAGGGTTAGTGTTAAGGGTTACGAGTAGGTTTAGGGTTCAGGGTTAGAGTTAGCATTAGGGCTTAAGGTTAGGATTAGGCGGTAGGTTAGATTTAGGGTTACATCTAGGCGTTTGGGTAAGGGCTAGCGTTAGGGTTAAGAGATAGGGTTAGGTTTAATGCTTAGGATTAGGGTTAGGGTTTGGGGTGAAAGTAAGTGTTAGGGGTTAGGTTTAAGGATCCAAGGTTAGGGTTATTTTTAGCTGTAGTGTTAGGGTTAGGGATAAGGGATCCCATTAGCATTAAGGGTCTTCCTTACTGTAGGGTTAAGGGTTAGGCTTAGAGTTAAATGTTAAAGTTAGGGTCAGTGTTAAGATTTAGGGTGAGGGTTAACGGTTAGGGTAAAGGTTAAGCGTTAGGGTTAGGGATTAGTGATTAGGGTTTTTGGTTAGTGTTAGGGTTAGCGGTTAGGAGTTAGTGTTTTATGAAGGCGTATGGTTAGAATTAGGATTGGGGTTAGAGTTAGGGTGAGGTATAGGGGTTAGGTTTAGGGGTTAGTTTTAGGGTAAAAGGATAGGATTAGGATTACGGGTTCGGCTTAGTTTAGGGTTAAAGTTTACTGCTAGGGTTAGCGATAGGGTTCAGGGTTAGCTTTAGGGGTTCTGGTTAGGGTTAGGTGTTAGGTTAGTGTCAGGGTTAGGTCTAGTCGTGAGGGTAAGGTTTAGGGTTAGCTTTAAGAGCTAGGGTTAGGTTTAATGGTTAGGATTAGGATTAGGGTTAAGGGTTAGGGTAAGGCTTAGGGGTTAGGGTGAAGGGTTAGAGTCAAGGGTTAGGGTTTTTGTTAGGCATAGCGTTGGGCTTAGATGTAAGGGTTACTGTCAGTGTTAGGGTTGTAGGTAGGTTTACGGTTAGGGTTAGCGGTTTGGAATTAGGGTTAGGGATTAGGTGTCACAGTGATGACTAGGAGATAGGGTTAGAATTATGGGATAGGGGTTGTTCTCAGGAAATGGGTTATGCATTAACGTTATGATAAGAGGTTAAAGTTAGGCGCACGGTGAGGTTTACGTGTTAAGGGGAGAAATAGGAACAGGGTTGGGTGTTATGTTCAGGGTTAGGGTTATCTGTTAAAGGTATTGTTTATGATTAGCCCACGGGCCCTGTCTGCATTGGGCGGGCGGGGGGAGTTTAGGGGGCTGGGATTGTACCCGGGAACCCACTTTATCATACTCTGGGTATGGGCGCGTGGGTTTCATGCAGGACACATTGGTAGAGCCTCCTTTCACGCATGGCATGGGAGGATTGCAGGCTTTCTAAACTCTAAGAAAGCAAGAAGTCTGAGAATTAGATTTAGGGTTAGGATTCTGGTTAGGGTTAAGGATGAAGTTTAGTGTTAGGGTGAGGGCTTAGGGTTAGGTAATAGGGTTAGGGTTAAAGGTTACTCTTAGGTTTAACGGTTACACTTTGGTTTAGGGTTGAGGTTTACGTTTAGGGTTAAGATGAGGGATTAGGGTTTGGTACAGGGTTAGGGTTAAGTGTTAGGTTTAGGGTTGAAGATTAGGATTAGGGTTAGGATTAAAGGTTAGCGTGAGAGTTAACGCTTAGGGTTAAGGTTAAGAGTTAGGGTTTAGGGTTAGGTTTAGGGTTAGAGTTAGTTTTAGGGTTAGAGTTATGTGCTATGATTTGTGTTAGAGGTTAGGGTTAGGTTTACTGGTCACGGTTAGGGTTATGTTTAGGGGGTAGCATTAGGGTTAGGGTTAGTGTTAAGGGATAGGATTAGGGATAAGTGTTGGGCATAGGGTTAGGGTTTGGTGTTAGGGTTAGCGTTAGGGTTAGGGTTAGGGGTTAGGGTTAGGGTTAGGAGTTAGTGTTAGGGGTTAGGGTTTACGGTTTAGGGTTAGGGTTAGGGGTTAGGGTTAGGGTTGGGGTTAGGGTTAGGGGTTAGGGTTAGGGTTAGGGGTTAGGGTTAGGGTTAGGGTTAAGGGTTAAGGTTAGGGGTTAGGGTTAGGGGTTAGGGTTAGGGTTAGGGGTTAGGGTTAGGGGTTAGGGTTAGGGTTAGGGTTTGGGTTAGGGTTAGGGGTTAGGGTTAGGGATAGGGTTTGGGTTAGGGTTAGGGTAGGGGTTAAGGATAGCCTTAGGGGTTAGGGTTAGGGTTTAGAGTTAGGGTTAGGGTTAGGGTCAGGGTTAGGGTCAGGGTCAGGGTCAGGGTAAATGTTACTCTTAGGTTAGTGTTAGGGTTAGGGTTAGGGGTTAGGGTTAGGGTTAGGGGTTAGGGTTAGGGTTAAGGGTTAGGGTTAGGGTTAGGTTTAGGGGGTTAGGGTTAGGGGTTATGGTTAGGGGTTAGGGTTAGGGTTAGTGTTAGGGGTTAGGGTTAGGGTTAGGGGATAGGATTAGGATTAGGGTTAGGGGTTAGTGTTAGGGTTAGGTGTTAGGTGTTAGGGTTAGGGGTTAGGGTTAGGGTTAGGTTTAGGGTAGGGTTAGGGTAGGGTTGGGTTGGGTTAGGGTTAGGGTTAGGGGATAGGATTAGGGTTAGGGTTAGGGTTAGTATTAGGGTTAGAATTATGGGCTATGGTTTGTGTTAGAGGTTAGGGTTAGGTTTACTGGTGACGGTTAGGGTTACGTTTAGGGGTTAGCATTAGGGTTATGATTAGGGTTAGAGTTAAGGGATAGGATTAGGGTTAAGTGTTGGGCTTAGGGTTAGGGTTTAGTGTTAGGGTTAGCATTAAGGACTAGCGGTAGGGTCAGGGTTAAATGCTTGGGTGCGGGTAATGGTTAGGGTCAGGGTTAAGGTTCACGGATAGGGTTAGTGTTAAGGGTTACGGGTAGGTTTAGGGTTCAGGGTTAGAGTTAGCATTAGGGCCTAAGGTTAGGATTAGGCGGTAGGTTAGATTTAGGGTTAGATCTAGGCGTTAGGGTAAGGGCTACCGTTAGGTTTAAGAGATAGGATTAGGTTTAATGCTTAGGATTAGGGTTAGGGTTTGGGGTTAAAGTAAGTGTTACGGGTTAGGTTTAAGGATCCAAGGTTAGGGTTATGTTTAGCTTTAGTGTTAGGGTTAGGGATAAGGGATCCCATTAGCATTAAGGGACTTCCTTACTGTAGGGTTAAGGGTTAGGCTTAGAGTTAAAGCTTAAGGTTAGGGTCAGTGTTAAGATTTAGGGTGAGGGTTAACGGTTAGGGTAAAGGTTAAGCGTTAGGGTTAGGGATTAGTGATTAGGGTTTTTGGTTAGTGTTAGGGTTAGCGGTTAGGAGTTAGTGTTTTATGAAGGGGTATGGTTAGAATTAGGATTGGGGTTAGAGTTAAGGTGAGTTATAGGGGTTAGGTTTAGGGGTTAGTTTTAGGGTAAAAGGATAGGATTAGGGTTACGGGTTGGGCTTAGGTTTAGGGTTAAAGTTTACTGCTAGGGTTAGGGATAGGGTTCAGGGTTAGCTTTAGGGGTTCTGGTTAGGGTTAGGTGTTAGGTTAGTGTCAGGGTTAGGTCTAGTCGTGAGGGTAAGGTTTAGGGTTAGCTTTAAGAGCTAGGTTTAGGTTTAATGGTTAGGATTAGGATTAGGGTTAAGGGTTAGGGTTAGGCTTAGGGGTTAGGGTGAAGGGTTAGGGTGAAGGGTTAGGGTTTTTGTTAGGCATAGCGTTGGGGTTAGAAGTAAGGGTTACTGTCAGTGTTAGGGTTGTAGGTAGGGTTACAGTTAGGGTTAGCGGTTTAGAATTAGGGTTCGCGATTAGGTGTCACAGTGATGACTAGGAGGTAGGGTTAGAATTATGGGATAGGGGTTGTTCTCAGGAAATGGGTTATGCACTAACGTTAGGATAAGAGGTTAAACTTAGGCGCACGGTGAGGTTTACGTGTTAAGAGGAGAAATAGGAACAGGGTTGGGTGTTATGTTCAGGGTTAGGGTTATCTGTTAAAGGTATTGTTTATGCTTAGCGCACGGGCCCTGTCTGCATTAGGCGGGCGGGGGGAGTTTAGGGGGCTGGGATTGTACCCGGGAACCCACTCTATCATACTCTGTGTATGGGCCCGTGCGTTTCATGCAGGACGCAGTGGTAGAGCCTCCTTTCACGCATGGCATGGGAGGATTGCAGGCCCTCTAAACTCTAAGAAAGCAAGAAGTCTGAGAATTAGATTTAGGGTTAGGATTCTGGTTAGGGTTAAGGATGAAGTTTAGTGTTAGGGTGAGGGCTTAGGGTTAGGGATTAGGGTTAGGGTTAAAGGTTACTCTTAGGTTTAACGGTTACACTTTGGTTTAGGGTTGAGGTTTACGTTTAGGGTTAAGATGAGGGGTTAGGGTTTGGTACAGGGTTAGGGTTAAGTGTTAGGTTTAGGGTTGAAGATTAGGATTAGGGTTAGGATTAAAGGTTAGCGTGAGAGTTAACGCTTAGGGTTAAGGTTAAGAGTTAGGGTTTAGGGTTAGGGTTAGGGTTAGGGTTAGTTTTAGGGTTAGAGTTATGTGCTATGGTTTGTGTTAGAGGTTAGGGTTAGGTTTACTGGTCACGGTTAGGGTTACGTTTAGGGGGTAGCATTAGGGTTATGGTTAGGGTTAAGGGATAGGATTAGGGTTAAGTGTTGGGCTTAGGGTTAGGGTTTAGTGTTAGGGTTAGCATTAAGGATTAGGGTTAGGGTCAGGGTTAAATGCTTGGGTGCGGGTAATGGTTAGGGTCAGGGTTAAGGTTCACGGATAGGGTTAGTGTTAAGGGTTACGGGTAGGTTTAGGGTTCACGGTTAGAGCTAGCATTAGGGCTTAAGGTTAGGATCAGGCGGTAGGTTAGATTTAGGGTTAGATCTAGGCGTTAGGGTAAGGGCTAGCGTTAGGGTTAAGAGATAGGGTTAGGTTTAATGCTTAGGTTTAGGGTTAGGGTTTGGGGTGAAAGTAAGTGTTAGGGGTTACGTTTAAGGATCCAAGGTTAGGGTTATTTTTAGCTGTAGTGTTAGGGTTAGGGATAAGGGATCCCATTAGCATTAAGGGTCTTCCTGACTGTAGGGTTAAGGGTTAGGCTTAGAGTTAAAGGTTAAGGTTAGGGTCAGGGTTAAGATTTAGGGTGAGGGTTAACGGTTAGGGTAAAGGTTAAGCGTTAGGGTTAGGGATTAGTGATTAGGGTTTTTGGTTAGTGTTAGGGTTAGCGGGTAGGAGTTAGTGTTTTATGAAGGGGTATTGTTTAAATTAGGATTGGGGTTAGAGTTAGGGTGAGGTATAGAGGTTAGGTTTAGGGGTTAGTTTTAGGGTAAAAGGATAGGATTAGGGTTACGGGTTGGGCTTAGGTTTAGGGTTAAAGTTTACTGCTAGGGTTAGGGATAGGGTTCAGGGTTAGCTTTAGGGGTTCTGGTTAGGGTTAGGTGTTAGGTTAGTGTCAGGGTTAGGTCCAGTCGTGAGGGTAAGGTTTAGGGTTAGATTTAAGAGCTAGGTTTAGGTTTATTGGTTAGGATTAGGATTAGGGTTAAGGGTTAGCGTAAGGCTTAGGGGTTAGGGTGAAGGGTTAGGGTCAAGGGTTAGGGTTTTTGTTAGGCATAGCGTTGGGGTTAGAAGGGTTACTGTCAGTGTTAGGCTTGTAGGTAGGGTTACAGTTAGGGTTAGCGGTTTAGAATTAGGGTTAGGGATTAGGTGTCACAGTGATGACTAGGAGATAGGGTTAGGATTATGGGATAGGGGTTGTTCTCAGGAAATGGGTTATGCATTAACGTTAGAATAAGAGGTTAAACTTAGGCGCACGGTGAGGTTTACGTGTTAAGGGGAGAAATAGGAACAGGGTTGGGTGTTATGTTCAGGGTTAGGGTTATCTGTTAAAGGTATTGTTTATGCTTAGCGCACGGGCCCTGTCTGCATTGGGCGGGCGGGGGGAGTTTAGGGGGCTGGGATTGTACCCGGGAACCCACTCTATCATACTCTGGGTATGGGCCCGTGGGTTTCATGCAGGACGCAGTGGTAGAGCCTCCTTTCACGCATGGCATGGGAGGATTGCAGACTTTCTAAACTCTAAGAAAGCAAGAAGTCTGAGAATTAGATTTAGGGTTAGGATTCTGGTTAGGGTTAAGGATGAAGTTTAGTGTTAGGGTGAGGGCTTAGGGTTAGGGATTAGGGTTAGGGTTAAAGGTTACTCTTAGGTTTAACGGTTACACTTTGGTTTAGGGTTGAGGTTTACGGTGAGGGTTAAGATGAGGGGTTAGGGTTTGGTACAGGGTTAGGGTTAAGTGTTAGGTTTAGGGTTGAAGATTAGGATTAGGGTTAGGATTAAAGGTTAGCGTGAGAGTTAACGCTTAGGGTTAAGGTTAAGAGTTAGGGTTTAGGGTTAGGGTTAGGGTTAGGGTTAGTTTTAGGGTTAGAGTTATGTGCTATGGTTTGTGTTAGAGGTTAGGGTTAGGTTTACTGGTCACGGTTAGGGTTACGTTTAGGGGGTAGCATTAGGGTTATGGTTAGGGTTAAGGGATAGGATTAGGGTTAAGTGTTGGGCTTAGGGTTAGGGTTTAGTGTTAGGGTTAGCATTAAGGATTAGGGTTAGGGTCAGGGTTAAATGCTTGGGTGCGGGTAATGGTTAGGGTCAGGGTTAAGGTTCACGGATAGGGTTAGTGTTAAGGGTTACGGGTAGGTTTAGGGTTCACGGTTAGAGCTAGCATTAGGGCTTAAGGTTAGGATCAGGCGGTAGGTTAGATTTAGGGTTAGATCTAGGCGTTAGGGTAAGGGCTAGCGTTAGGGTTAAGAGATAGGGTTAGGTTTAATGCTTAGGTTTAGGGTTAGGGTTTGGGGTGAAAGTAAGTGTTAGGGGTTACGTTTAAGGATCCAAGGTTAGGGTTATTTTTAGCTGTAGTGTTAGGGTTAGGGATAAGGGATCCCATTAGCATTAAGGGTCTTCCTGACTGTAGGGTTAAGGGTTAGGCTTAGAGTTAAAGGTTAAGGTTAGGGTCAGGGTTAAGATTTAGGGTGAGGGTTAACGGTTAGGGTAAAGGTTAAGCGTTAGGGTTAGGGATTAGTGATTAGGGTTTTTGGTTAGTGTTAGGGTTAGCGGGTAGGAGTTAGTGTTTTATGAAGGGGTATTGTTTAAATTAGGATTGGGGTTAGAGTTAGGGTGAGGTATAGAGGTTAGGTTTAGGGGTTAGTTTTAGGGTAAAAGGATAGGATTAGGGTTACGGGTTGGGCTTAGGTTTAGGGTTAAAGTTTACTGCTAGGGTTAGGGATAGGGTTCAGGGTTAGCTTTAGGGGTTCTGGTTAGGGTTAGGTGTTAGGTTAGTGTCAGGGTTAGGTCCAGTCGTGAGGGTAAGGTTTAGGGTTAGATTTAAGAGCTAGGTTTAGGTTTATTGGTTAGGATTAGGATTAGGGTTAAGGGTTAGCGTAAGGCTTAGGGGTTAGGGTGAAGGGTTAGGGTCAAGGGTTAGGGTTTTTGTTAGGCATAGCGTTGGGGTTAGAAGGGTTACTGTCAGTGTTAGGCTTGTAGGTAGGGTTACAGTTAGGGTTAGCGGTTTAGAATTAGGGTTAGGGATTAGGTGTCACAGTGATGACTAGGAGATAGGGTTAGGATTATGGGATAGGGGTTGTTCTCAGGAAATGGGTTATGCATTAACGTTAGAATAAGAGGTTAAACTTAGGCGCACGGTGAGGTTTACGTGTTAAGGGGAGAAATAGGAACAGGGTTGGGTGTTATGTTCAGGGTTAGGGTTATCTGTTAAAGGTATTGTTTATGCTTAGCGCACGGGCCCTGTCTGCATTGGGCGGGCGGGGGGAGTTTAGGGGGCTGGGATTGTACCCGGGAACCCACTCTATCATACTCTGGGTATGGGCCCGTGGGTTTCATGCAGGACGCAGTGGTAGAGCCTCCTTTCACGCATGGCATGGGAGGATTGCAGACTTTCTAAACTCTAAGAAAGCAAGAAGTCTGAGAATTAGATTTAGGGTTAGGATTCTGGTTAGGGTTAAGGATGAAGTTTAGTGTTAGGGTGAGGGCTTAGGGTTAGGGATTAGGGTTAGGGTTAAAGGTTACTCTTAGGTTTAACGGTTACACTTTGGTTTAGGGTTGAGGTTTACGGTGAGGGTTAAGATGAGGGGTTAGGGTTTGGTACAGGGTTAGGGTTAAGTGTTAGGTTTAGGGTTGAAGATTAGGATTAGGGTTAGGATTAAAGGTTAGCGTGAGAGTTAACGCTTAGGGTTAAGGTTAAGAGTTAGGGTTTAGGGTTAGGGTTAGGGTTAGGGTTAGTTTTAGGGTTAGAGTTATGTGCTATGGTTTGTGTTAGAGGTTAGGGTTAGGTTTACTGGTCACGGTTAGGGTTACGTTTAGGGGATAGCATTAGGGTTAGGGTTAGGGTTAAGGGATAGGATTAGGGTTAAGTGTTGGGCTTAGGGTTAGGTTTTAGTGTTAGGGTTAGCATTAAGGATTAGGGTTAGGGTCAGGGTTAAATGCTTGGGTGCGGGTAATGGTTAGGGTCAGGGTTAAGGTTCACGGATAGGGTTAGTGTTAAGGGTTACGGGTAGGTTTAGGGTTCACGGTTAGAGCTAGCATTAGGGCTTAAGGTTAGGATTAGGCCGTAGGTTAGATTTAGGGTTAGATCTAGGCGTTAGGGTAAGGGCTAGCGTTAGGGTTAAGAGATAGGGTTAGGTTTAATGCTTAGGATTAGCGTTAGGGTTTGGGGTGAAAGTAAGTGTTAGGGGTTAGGTTTAAGGATCCAAGGTTAGGGTTATTTTTAGCTGTAGTGTTAGGGTTAGGGATAAGGGATCCCATTAGCATTAAGGGTCTTCCTGACTGTAGGGTTAAGGGTTAGGCTTAGAGTTAAAGGTTAAGGTTAGGGTCAGTGTTAAGATTTAGGGTGAGGGTTAACGGTTAGGGTAAAGGTTAAGCGTTAGGGTTAGGGATTAGTGATTAGGGTTTTTGGTTAGTGTTAGGGTTAGCGGGTAGGAGTTAGTGTTTTATGAAGGGGTATTGTTTAAATTAGGATTGGGGTTAGAGTTAGGGTGAGGTATAGAGGTTAGGTTTAGGGGTTAGTTTTAGGGTAAAAGGATAGGATTAGGGTTACGGGTTGGGCTTAGGTTTAGGGTTAAAGTTTACTGCTAGGGTTAGGGATAGGGTTCAGGGTTAGCTTTAGGGGTTCTGGTTAGGGTTAGGTGTTAGGTTAGTGTCAGGGTTAGGTCTAGTCGTGAGGGTAAGGTTTAGGGTTATATTTAAGAGCTAGTGTTAGGTTTATTGGTTAGGATTAGGATTAGGGTTAAGGGTTAGCGTAAGGCTTAGGGGTTAGGGTGAAGGGTTAGGGTGAAGGGTTAGGGTTTTTGTTAGGCATAGCGTTGGGGTTAGAAGGGTTACTGTCAGTGTTAGGGTTGTAGGTAGGGTTACAGTTAGGGTTAGCGGTTTAGAATTATTGTTAGGGATTAGGTGTCACAGTGATGTCTAGGAGATGGGGTTAGGATTATGGGATAGGGGTTGTTCTCAGGAAATGGGTTATGCATTAACGTTAGGATAAGAGGTTAAACTTAGGCGCACGGTGAGGTTTACGTGTTAAGGGGAGAAATAGGAACAGGGTTGGGTGTTATGTTCAGGGTTAGGGTTATCTGTTAAAGGTATTGTTTATGCTTAGCGCACGGGCCCTGTCTGCATTGGGCGGGCGGGGGGAGTTTAGGGGGCTGGGATTGTACCCGGGAACCCACTCTATCATACTCTGGGTATGGGCCCGTGGGTTTCATGCAGGACGCAGTGGTAGAGCCTCCTTTCACGCATGGCATGGGAGGATTGCAGACTTTCTAAACTCTAAGAAAGCAAGAAGTCTGAGAATTAGATTTAGGGTTAGGATTCTGGTTAGGGTTAAGGATGAAGTT
The DNA here is from genome assembly GCF_041146395.1 of Eulemur rufifrons. NCBI lineage: Eukaryota > Metazoa > Chordata > Mammalia > Primates > Lemuridae > Eulemur > Eulemur rufifrons. Next base: position 937,321 of record NW_027182865.1, on the reverse strand, counting down.
TAGTGTTAGGGTGAGGGCTTAGGTTTAGGGATTAGGGTTAGGGTTAAAGGTTACTCTTAGGTTTAACGGTTACACTTTGGTTTAGGGTTGAGGTTTACGGTGAGGGTTAAGATGAGGGGTTAGGGTTTGGTACAGGGTTAGGGTTAAGTGTTAGGTTTAGGGTTGAAGATTAGGATTAGGGTTAGGATTAAAGGTTAGCGTGAGAGTTAACGCTTAGGGTTAAGGTTAAGAGTTAGGGTTTAGGGTTAGGGTTAGGGTTAGGGTTAGTTTTAGGGTTAGAGTTATGTGCTATGGTTTGTGTTAGAGGTTAGGGTTAGGTTTACTGGTCACGGTTAGGGTTATGTTTAGGGGGTAGCATTAGGGTTAGGGTTAGGGTTAAGTGATAGGATTAGGGATAAGTGTTGGGCTTAGGGTTAGGGTTTAGTGTTAGGGTTAGCATTAAGGATTAGGGTTAGGGTCAGGGTTATATGCTTGGGTGCGGGTAATGGTTAGGGTCAGGGTTAAGGTTCACGGATAGGGTTAGTGTTAAGGGTTACGGGTAGGTTTAGGTTTCAGGGTTAGAGTTAGCATTAGGGGTTAAGGTTAGGATTAGGCGGTAGGTTAGATTTAGGGTTAGATCTAGGCGTTAGGGTAAGGGCTAGCGTTAGGGTTAAGAGATAGGGTTAGGTTTAATGCTTAGGATTAGGGTTAGGGTTTGGGGTTAAAGTAAGTGTTAGGGGTTAGGTTTAAGGATCCAAGGTTAGGGTTATTTTTAGCTGTAGTGTTAGGGTTAGGGATAAGGGATCCCATTAGCATTAAGGGTCTTCCTTACTGTAGGGTTAAGGGTTAGGCTTAGAGTTAAAGGTTAAGGTTAGGGTCAGTGTTAAGATTTAGGGTGAGGGTTAACGGTTAGGGTAAAGGTTAAGCGTTAGGGTTAGGGATTAGTGATTAGGGTTTTTGGTTAGTGTTAGGGTTAGCGGTTAGGAGTTAGTGTTTTATGAAGGGGTATGGTTAGAATTAGGATTGGGGTTAGAGTTAGGGTGAGGTATAGGGGTTAGGTTTAGGGGTTAGTTTTAGGATAAAAGGATAGGATTAGGGTTACGGGTTGGGCTTAGGTTTAGGGTTAAAGTTTACTGCTAGGGTTAGGGATAGGGTTCAGGGTTAGCTTTAGGGGTTCTGGTTAGGGTTAGGTGTTAGGTTAGTGTCAGGGTTCGGTCTAGTCGTGAGGGTAAGGTTTAGGGTTAGCTTTAAGAGCTAGGGTTAGGTTTAATGGTTAGGATTAGGATTAGGGTTAAGGGTTAGGGTAAGGCTTAGGGGTTAGGGTGAAGGGTTAGGGTCAAGGGTTAGGGTTTTTGTGAGGCATAGCGTTGGGGTTAGAAGTAAGGGTTACTGTCAGTGTTAGGGTTGTAGGTAGGGTTACGGTTAGGGTTAGCGGTTTAGAATTAGGGTTAAGGATTAGGTGTCACAGTGATGACTAGGAGATAGGGTTAGAATTATGGGATAGGGGTTGTTCTCAGGAAATGGGTTATGCATTAACGTTAGGATAAGTGGTTAAAGTTAGGCGCACGGTGAGGTTTACGTGTTAAGGGGAGAAATAGGAACAGGGTTGGGTGTTATGTTCAGGGATAGGGTTATCTGTTAAAGGTATTGTTTATGATTAGCGCACGGGCCCTGTCTGCATTAGGCGGGCGGGGGGAGTTTAGGGGGCTGGGATTGTACCCGGGAACCCACTTTATCATACTCTGGGTATGGGCGCGTGGGTTTCATGCAGGACACATTGGTAGAGCCTCCTTTCACGCATGGCATGGGAGGATTGCAGGCTTTCTAAACTCTAAGAAAGCAAGAAGTCTGAGAATTAGATTTAGGGTTAGGATTCTGGTTAGGGTTAAGGATGAAGTTTAGTGTTAGGGTGAGGGCTTAGGGTTAGGTAATAGGGTTAGGGTTAAAGGTTACTCTTAGGTTTAACGGTTACACTTTGGTTTAGGGTTGAGGTTTACGTTTAGGGTTAAGATGAGGGATTAGGGTTTGGTACAGGGTTAGGGTTAAGTGTTAGGTTTAGGGTTGAAGATTAGGATTAGGGTTAGGATTAAAGGTTAGCGTGAGAGTTAACGCTTAGGGTTAAGGTTAAGAGTTAGGGTTTAGGGTTAGGGTTAGGGTTAGTTTTAGGGTTAGAGTTATGTGCTATGGTTTGTGTTAGAGGTTAGGGTTAGGTTTACTGTTCACGGTTAGGGTTATGTTTAGGGGGTAGCATTAGGGTTAGGGTTAGGGTTAAGGGATAGGATTAGGGATAAGTGTTGGGCATAGGGTTAGGGTTTGGTGTTAGGGTTAGCGTTAGGGTTAGGGTTAGGGGTTAGGGTTAGGGTTAGGAGTTAGTGTTAGGGGTTAGGGTTTACGGTTTAGGGTTAGGGTTAGGGGTTAGGGTTAGGGTTGGGGTTAGGGTTAGGGGTTAGGGTTAGGGGTTAGGGTTAGGGTTAGGGGTTAGAGTTACGGGTTAGGGTTAGGGTTAGGGTTTGGGTTAGGGTTAGGGGTTAGGGTTAGGGATAGGGTTTGGGTTAGGGTAGGGTAGGGGTTAAGGTTAGCGTTAGGGGTTAGGGTTAGGGTTAGGGTTTAGGGTTAGAATTAGGGTTAGGGTCAGGGTTAGGGTCAGGGTCAGGGTCAGGGTCAGGGTAAATGTTACTCTTAGGTTAGTGTTAGGGTTAGGGTTAGGGGTTAGGGTTAGGGTTAGGGGTTAGGGTTAGGGTTAAGGGTTAGTGGTTAGGGCTAGGGTTAGGGTTAGGGTTCGGGTTAGGGTTAGGGTTGGGGTTAGGGTTAGGGTTAGGGTTTCGGTTAGGGTTAGGGTTAGGGGTTAGGGTTAGGATTAGGGTTAGGGGGTTAGGGTTAGGGGTTATGGTTAGGGGTTAGGGTTAGGGTTAGTGTTAGGGGTTAGGGTTAGGGTTAGGGGATAGGATTAGGGTTAGGGTTAGGGGTTAGTGTTAGGGTTAGGGGTTAGGGTTAGGGTTAGGGGTTAGGGTAAGGGTTAGGTTTAGGGTAGGGTTAGGGTAGGGTTGGGTTGGGTTAGGGTTAGGGTTAGGGGATAGGATTAGGGTTAAGGTTACGGTTAGTATTAGGGTTAGAATTATGGGCTATGGTTTGTGTTAGAGGTTAGGGTTAGGTTTACTTGTGACGGTCAGGGTTACGTTTAGGGTTTAGCATTAGGGTTAGGGTTAGGGTTAGGGTTAAGGGATAGGATTAGGGTTAAGTGTTGGGCTTAGGATTAGGGTTTAGTGTTAGGGTTATCATTAAGGACTAGCGGTAGGGTCAGGGTTAAATGCTTGGGTGCGGGTAATGGTTAGGGTCAGGGTTAAGGTTCACGGATAGGGTTAGTGTTAAGGGTTACGGGTAGGTTTAGGGTTCAGGGTTAGAGTTAGCATTAGGGCTTAAGGTTAGGATTAGGCGGTAGGTTAGATTTAGGGTTAGATCTAGGCGTTAGGGTAAGGGCTACCGTTAGGTTTAAGAGATAGCATTAGGTTTAATGCTTAGGATTAGGGTTAGGGTTTGGGGTTAAAGTAAGTGTTACGGGTTAGGTTTAAGGATCCAAGGTTAGGGTTATTTTTAGCTGTAGTGTTAGGGTTAGGGATAAGGGATCCCATTAGCATTAAGGGACTTCCTTACTGTGGGGTTAAGGGTTAGGCTTAGAGTTAAAGTTTAAGGTTAGGGTCAGTGTTAAGATTTAGGGTGAGAGTTAACGGTTAGGGTAAAGGTTAAGCGTTAGGGTTAGGGATTAGTGATTAGGGTTTTTGGTTAGTGTTAGGGTTAGCGGTTAGGAGTTAGTGTTTTATGAAGGGGTATGGTTAAAATTAGGATTGGGGTTAGAGTTAGGGAGTTATAGGGGTTAGGTTTAGGGGTTAGTTTTAGGGTAAAAGGATAGGATTAGGGTTACGGGTTGGGCTTAGGTTTAGGGTTAAAGTTTACTGCTAGGGTTAGGGATAGGGTTCAGCGTTAGCTTTAGGGGTTCTGGTTAGGGTTAGGTGTTAGGTTAGTGTCAGGTTTAGCTCTAGTCGTGAGGGTAAGGTTTAGGGTTAGCTTTAAGAGCTAGGGTTAGGTTTAATGGTTAGGATTAGGATTAGGGTTAAGGGTTAGGGTTAGGCTTAGGGGTTAGGGTGAAGGGTTAGGGTCAAGGGTTAGGGTTTTTGTTAGGCATAGCGTTGGGGTTAGAAGTAAGGGTTACTCTCAGTGTTAGGGTTGTAGGTAGGGTTACAGTTAGGGTTAGCGGTTTAGAATTAGGGTTAGCCATTAGGTGTCACAGTGATGACTAGGAGGTAGGGTTAGAATTATGGGATAGGGGTTGTTCTCAGGAAATGGGTTATGCATTAACATTAGGATAAGAGGTTAAACTTAGGCGCACGGTGAGGTTTACGTGTTAAGAGGAGAAATAGGAACAGGGTTGGGTGTTATGTTCAGGGTTAGGGTTATCTGTTAAAGGTATTGTTTATGCTTAGCGCACGGGCCCTGTCTGCATTGGGCGGGCGGGGGGAGTTTAGGGGGCTGGGATTGTACCCGGGAACCCACTCTATCATACTCTGGGTATGGGCCCGTGCGTTTCATGCAGGACGCAGTGGTAGAGCCTCCTTTCACGCATGGCATGGGAGGATTGCAGGCTTTCTAAACTCTAAGAAAGCAAGAAGTCTGAGAATTAGATTTAGGGTTAGGATTCTGGTTAGGGTTAAGAATGAAGTTTAGTGTTAGGGTGAGGGCTTAGGGTTAGGGATTAGGGTTAGGGTTAAAGGTTACTCTTAGGTTTAACGGTTACACTTTGGTTTAGGGTTGAGGTTTACGGTTAGGGTTAAGATGAGGGGTTAGGGTTTGGTACAGGGTTAGGGTTAAGTGTTAGGTTTAGGGTTGAAGATTAGGATTAGGGTTAGGATTAAAGGTTAGCGTGAGAGTTAACGCTTAGGGTTAAGGTTAAGAGTTAGGGTTTAGGGTTAGGGTTAGGGTTAGGGTTAGTTTTAGGGTTAGAGTTATGTGCTATGGTTTGTGTTAGAGGTTAGGGTTAGTTTACCGGTCACGGTTAGGGTTACGTTTAGGGGGTAGCATTAGGGTTAGGGTTAGGGTTAAGGGATAGGATTAGGAATAAGTGTTGGGCTTACGGTTAGGGTTTAGTGTTAGGCTTAGCATTAAGGATTAGGGTTAGGGTCAGGGTTAAATGCTTGGGTCCGGGTAATGGTTAGGGTCAGGGTTAAGGTTCACGGATAGGGTTAGTGTTAAGAGTTACGGGTAGGTTTAGGGTTCACGGTTAGAGCTAGCATTAGGGCTTAAGGTTAGGATTAGGCGGTAGGTTAGATTTAGGGTTAGATCTAGGCGTTAGGGTAAGGGCTACCGTTAGGGTTAAGAGATAGGGTTAGGTTTAATGCTTAGGATTAGGGTTAGGGTTTGGGGTGAAAGTAAGTGTTAGGGGTTAGGTTTAAGGATCCAAGGTTAGGGTTATTTTTAGCTGTAGTGTTAGGGTTTGGGATAAGGGATCCCATTAGCATTAAGGATCTTCCTTCCTGTAGGGTTAAGGGTTAGGCTTAGAGTTAAAGGTTAAGGTTAGGGTCAGTGTTAAGATTTACAGTGAGGGTTAACGGTTAGGGTAAAGGTTAAGCGTTAGGGTTAGGGATTAGTGATTAGGGTTTTTGGTTAGTGTTAGGGTTAGCGGTTAGGAGTTAGTGTTTTATGAAGGGGTATGGTTAGAATTAGGATTGGGGTTAGAGTTAGGGTGAGGTATAGGGGTTAGGTTTAGGGGTTAGTTTTAGGGTAAAAGGATAGGATTAGGGTTACGGGTTGAGCTAAGGTTTAGGGTTAAAGTTTACTGCTAGGGTTACGGATAGGGTTCAGGGTTAGCTTTAGGGGTTCTGGTTAGGGTTAGGTGTTAGGTTAGTGTCAGGGTTAGGACTAGTCGTGAGGGTAAGGTTTAGGGTTAGCTTTAAGAGCTAGGGTTAGGTTTAATGGTTAGGATTAGGATTAGGGTTAAGGGTTAGGGTAAGGTTTAGGGGTTAGGGTGAAGCGTTAGGGTCAAGGGTTAGGGATTTTGTTAGGCATAGCGTTGGGGTTAGAAGTAAGGGTTACTGTCAGTATTAGGGTTGTAGGTAGGGTTACGGTTAGGGTTAGCGGTTTAGAATTAGGGTCAGGGATTGGGTGTCACAGTGATGACTAGGAGATAAGGATAGAATTATGGGATAGGGGTTGTTCTCAGGAAATGGGTTATGCATTAACGTTAGGATAAGAGGTTAAAGTTAGGCGCACGGGGAGGTTTACGTGTTAAGGGGAGAAATAGGAACAGGGTTGGGTGTTATGTTCAGAATTAGGGTTATCTGTTAAAGGTATTGTTTCTGCTTAGCGCACGGGCCCTGTCTGCATTAGGCGGGCGGGGGGAGTTTAGGGGGCTGGGATTGTACCCGGGAACCCACTCTATCATACTCTGGGTATGGGCCCGTGGGTTTCATGCAGGACACAGTGGTAGAGCCTCCTTTCACCCAAGCATGGGAGGATGCCAGGCTTTCTAAACTCTAAGAAAGCAAGAAGTCTGAGAATTAGATTTAGGGTTAGGATTCTGGTTAGGGTTAAGGATGAAGTTTAGTGTTAGGGTGAGGGCTTAGGGTTAGGGATTAGGGTTAGGGTTAAAGGTTACTCTTAGGTTTAACGGTTACACTTTGGTTTAGGGTTGAGGTTTATGGTTAGGGTTAAGATGAGGGGTTAGGGTTTGGTACAGGGTTAGGGTTAAGTGTTAGATTTAGGGTTGAAGATTAGGATTAGGGTTAGGATTAAAGGTTAACGTGAGAGTTAACGCTTAGGGTTAAGGTTAAGAGTTAGGGTTTAGGGTTTGGTTTAGGGTTAGCGTTAGTTTTAGGGTTAGAGATATGTGCTATGGTTTGTGTTAGAGGTTAGGGTTAGGTTTACTGGTCACGGTTAGGGTTACGTTTAGGGGGTAGCATTAGGGTTAGGGTTAGGGTTAAGGGATAGTATTAGGGATAAGTGTCGGGCTTAGGGTTAGGGTTTAGTTTTAGGGTTAGCCTTAAGGATTAGGGTTAGGGTCAGGGTTAAATGCTTGGGTGCGGGTAATGGTTAGGGTCAGGGTTAAGGTTCACGGATAGGGTTAGTGTTAAGGGTTACGGGTAGGTTTAGGGTTCAGGGTTAGTGTTAGCATTAGTGCTTAATGTTAGTATTAGGCGGTAGGTTAGATTTAGGGTTAGATCTAGGCGTTAGGGTAAGGGCTAGCGTTAGGGTTAAGAGATAGGGTTAGGTTTAATGCTTAGGATTAGGGTTAGGGTTTGGGGTGAAAGTAAGTGTTAGGGGTTAGGTTTAAGGATCCAAGGTTAGGGTTATTTTTAGCTGTAGTGTTAGGGTTAGGGATAAGGGATCCCATTAGCATTAAGGGTCTTCCTTACTGTAGGGTTAAGGGTTAGGCTTAAAGTTAAAGGTAAAGGTTAGGGTCAGTGTGAAGATTTAGGGTGAGGGTTAACGGTTAGGGTAAAGGTTAAGCGTTAGGGTTAGGGATTAGTGATTAGTGTTTTTGGTTAGTGTTAGGGTTAGCGGTTAGGAGTTAGTGTTTTATGAACGGGTATGGTTAGAATTAGGATTGGGGTTAGAGTTAGGGTGAGGTATAGGGGTTAGGTTTAGGGGTTAGTTTTAGGGCAAAAGGATAGGATTAGGGTTACGGGTTGGGCTTAGGTTTAGGGTTAAAGTTTACTACGAGGGTTAGGGATAGGGTTCAGGGTTAGCTTTAGGGGTTCTGGTTAGGGTTAGGTGTTAGGTTAGTGTCAGGGTTAGGTCTAGTCGTGAGGGTAAGGTTTAGGGTTAGCTTTAAGAGCTAGGGTTAGGTTTAATGGTTAGGATTAGGATTAGGGTTAAGGGTTAGGGTAAGGCTTAGGAGTTAGGGTGAAGGGTTAGGGTCAAGGGTTAGGGTTTTTGTTAGGCATAGCGTTGGGGTTAGAAGTAAGGGTTACTGTCAGTGTCAGGGATGTAGGTAGGGTTACGGTTAGGGTTAGCGGTTAGGGTTAGGGTAGGGGTTAGGGGTTAGGGTTGGGGTTGGGGTTGGGGTTAGGGTTAGCGTTAGGGATTAGGATTAGGGTTAGTGGTTAGGGTTAGGGGTAGGGTAGGTAAGGGATAGGGTTAGGGGTTAGGGTTAGGGTAAGAGGTTGGGGTTGGGGTTAGGGTTAGGGTTTAGGGTTAGGGTTACGGTTAAGGGTTAGGGTTAGGGTTAGGGGTTAGGGTTAGGGTTAGGGGTTACGGTTAGGGTTAGGTTTAGGGGTAGGGTTGGGGTTGGGGTTGGGGTTAGGGTTACGGTTATGGGTTAGGGTTGGGGTTAGGGGTTATGGTTAGGGTTAGGGGGTTAGGGTTAGGGGTTAGGGTTAGGGGTTAGGGTTAGGGTTAAGGGTTAGGGTTGGGGTTAGGGGTTATGGTTAGGCTTAGGGGGTTAGGGTTAGGGTTAGGTTTTGGGGTTAGGGTTAGGGTTAGGGGTTAGGGTCAAGGTCAGGTCAGGGTCAGGCGTTAGGGGTTAGGGTTAGGGTTAGGGGTTAGGGTTAGGGGTAGAGGTAGGGGATGGGTTGGGGTAGGGTTAGGGTTAGGGTTAGGTTAGGGGTTAGGGGTTAGGGTTAGGGTTAGGGCTAGGGCTAGGGTTAGGGTTAGGGTCAGGGTCAGGGTCAGGGTTTATGGTTATGGTTAGGGGTAGGGTTAGGGTTAGGGGGTAGGGGTAGGTTTAGGGTTAGGGTTAGGGGTTAGGGTTAGGCTTTTAGGGTTAGGGTTAGGGGTTAGAGTTAGGGTTAAGGGTTGGGGTTAGCGTTAGGGTTAGGGGTTAGGGTTAGGGTTAGGGGTTAGGGGTGAGGGTTGGGGTTGGGGTTGGGGTTATGGTTAGGGGTTAGGGTTAGGGTTAGGGTTAGGGTTCGGTTGGGTTAGGGTTAGGGGTTATGGTTAGAGTTAGGGTTAGGGGTTAGTGTTAGGGTTAGGGTAGGGTTAGGGATAGGGTTTAGGGTTAGGGGTTAGGGGTTAGGGTTGGGGTTAGGGGTTAGGAGTTAGGGTTTGGGGTAGAGGTAGGGGTAGGGTTGGGGTTGGGGTTGGGGTTAGGGTTAGGGGTTGGGGTTAGGGTTAGGGTTAGGGTTGGTGTAGGGGTTAGGGTTAGGGTTAGGTTTAGGGGGTTAGGGTTAGGGTTAGGATTAGGTTTGGGTTAGGGTTAGGGTTAGGGTTAGGGTTAGGGATTAGGGTTAGGGTTAAAGGTTACTCTTAGGTTTAACGGTTACACTTTGGTTTAGGGTTGAGGTTTACGGTTAGGGTTAAGATGAGTGGTTAGGGTTTGGTACAGGGTTAAGGTTAAGTGTTAGGTTTAGGGTTGAAGATTAGGATTAGGGTTAGGATTAAAGGTTAGCGTGAGAGATAACGCTTAGCGTTAAGGTTAAGAGTTAGGCTTTAGGTTTAGCGTTAGGGTTAGCGTTAGTTTTAGGGTTAGAGTTAAGTGCTATGGTTTGTGTTAGAGGTTAGGGTTAGGTTTACTGGTCACGGTTAGGGTTACGTTTAGGGGTTAGCATTAGGGTTAGGGTAGGGTTAGGGTTAAGGGATAGGATTAGGGTTAAGTGTTGGGCTTAGGGTTAGGGTTTAGTGTTAAGGTTAGCATTAAGAATTAGGGTTAGGGTGAGGGTTAAATGCTTGGGTGCGGGTAATGGTTAGGGTCAGGGTTTAGGTTCACGGATAGGGTTAGTGTTAAGGGTTACGGGTAGGTTTAGGGTTCAGGGTTAGTGTTAGCATTAGGGCTTAAGGTTAGGATTAGGCGGTAGGTTAGATTTAGCGTTAGATCTAGGCGTTAGGGTAAGGGCTAGCGTTAGGGTTAAGAGATAGGGTTAGGTTTAATGCTTAGGATTAGGGTTAGGGTTTGGGGTTAAAGTAAGTGTTAGGGGTTAGATTTAAGGATCCAAGGTTAGGGTTATTTTTAGCTGTAGTGTTAGGGTTAGGGATAAGGGATCCCATTAGCATTAAGGGTCTTCCTTACTGTAGGGTTAAGGGTTAGGCTTAGAGTTAAAGGTTAAGGTTAGGGTCAAGGTTAAGATTTCGGGTGAGGGTTAACGGTTAGGGTAAAGGTTAAGCGTTAGGGTTAGGGATTAGTGATTAGGGTTTTTGGTTAGTGTTAGGGTTAGCGGTTAGGAGTTAGTGTTTTATTAAGGGGTATGGTTAGAATTAGGATTGGGGTTAGAGTTAGGGTGAGGTATAGGGGTTAGGTTTAGGGGTTAGTTTTAGGGTAAAAGGATAGGATTAGAGTTACGGGTTGCGCTTAGGTTTAGGGTTAAAGTTTACTGCTAGGGTTAGGGATAGGGTTCAGGGTTAGCTTTAGGGATTCTGGTTAGGGTTAGGTGTTAGGTTAGTGTCAGGGTTAGGTCTAGTCGTGAGGGTAAGGTTTAGGGTTAGCTTTAAGAGCTAGGGTTAGGTTTAATGGTTAGGATTAGGATTATGGTTAAAGTTTAGGGTAAGGCTTAGGGGTTAGGGTGAAGCGTTAGGGTCAAGGGTTAGGGTTTTTTTTAGGCATAGCGTTGGGGTTAGAAGTAAGGATTAAACTCAGTGTTAGGGTTGTAGGTAGGGTTACGGTTAGGGTTAGCGGTTTAGAATTAGGGTTAGGGATTAGGTGTCACAGTGATGACTAGGAGATAGGGTTAGAATTATGGGATAGGGGTTGTTCTCAGGAAATGGGTTATGCATTAACGTTAGGATAAGAGGTTAAAGTTAGGCGCACGGTGAGGTTTATGTGTTAAGGGGAGAAATAGGAACAGGATTGGGTGTTATGTTCAGGGTTAGGGTTATCTGTTAAAGGCAGTGTTTATGCTTAGCGCACGGGCCCTGTCTGCATTAGGCGGGCGGGGGGAGTTTAGGGGGCTGGGATTGTACCCGGGAACCCACTCTATCATACTCTGGGTATGGGCACGTGGGTTTCATGCAGGACACAGGGGTAGAGCCTCCTTTCATGCATGGCATCGGAGGATTGCAGACTTTCTAAACTCTAAGAAAGCAAGAAGTCTGAGAATTAGATTTAGGGTTAGGATTATGGTTAGGGTTAAGGATGAAGTTTAGTGTTAGGGTGAGGGCTTAGGGTTAGGGATTAGGGTTAGGGTTAAAGGTTACTCTTAGGTTTAACGGTTACACTTTGGTTTAGGGTTGAGGTTTACGGTTAGGGTTAAGATGAGTGGTTAGGGTTTGGTACAGGGTTACGGTTAAGTGTTAGGTTTAGGGTTACAGATTAGGATTAGGGTTAGGATTAAAGGTTAGCGTGAGAGATAACGCTTAGTGTTAAGCTTAAGAGTTAGGGTTTAGGGTTAGGGTTAGGGTTAGGGTTAGTTTTAGGGTTAGAGTTATGTGCTATGGTTTGTGTTAGAGTTAGGGTTAGGTTTAGTGGTCACGGTTAGGGTTACGTTTAGGGGTTAGCATTAGGGTTAGGGTAGGGTTAGCCTTAAGGGATAGGATTAGGGTTAAGTGTTGGGCTTAGGGTTAGGGTTTAGTGTTAAGGTTAGCATTAAGGATTAGGGTTAGGGTCAGGGTTAAATGCTTGGGTGCGGGTAATGGTTAGGGTCAGGGTTTAGGTTCACGGATAGGGTTAGTGTTAAGGGTTACGGGTAGGTTTAGGGTTCAGGGTTAGTGTTAGCATTAGGGCTTAAGGTTAGGATTAGGCGGCAGTTAGATTTAGGGTTAGATCTAGGCGTTAGGGTAAGGGCTAGCCTTAGGGTTAAGAGATAGGGTTAGTTTTAATGCTTAGGATTAGGGTTAGGATTTGGGGTTAAAGATAGTGTTAGGGGTTAGGTTTAAGGATCCAAGGTTAGGGTTATTTTTAGCTGTAGTGTTAGGGTTAGGGATAAGGGATCCCATTAGCATTAAGGGTCTTCCTTACTGTAGGGTTAAGGGTTAGGCTTAGAGTTAAAGGTTAAGGTTAGGGTGAGTGTTAAGATTTAGGGTGAGGGTTAACGGTTAGGGTAAAGGTTAAGCGTTAGGGTTAGGGTTAGTGATTAGTGTTTTTGGTTAGTGTTAGGGTTAGCGGTTAGGAGTTAGTGTTTTATGAAGGGGTATGGTTAGAATTAGGATTGGGGTTAGAGTTAGGGTGAGGTATAGGGGTTAGGTTTAGGGGTTAGTTTTAGGGTAAAAGGATAGTATAAGGGTTACGGGTTGGGCTTAGGTTTAGGGTTAAAGTTTACTGCTAGGGTTAGGGATAGGGTTCAGGGTTAGCTTTAGGGGTTCTGGTTAGGGTTAGGTGTTAGGTTAGTGTCAGGGTTAGGTCTAGTCGTGAGGGTAAGGTTTAGGGTTAGCTTTAAGAGCTAGGGTTAGGTTTAATGGTTAGGATTAGGATTAGGGTTAAGGGTT
>NW_027182865.1:870000-885000 GCF_041146395.1 Eulemur rufifrons | reverse complement strand
TTTACTGGTCACGGTTAGGGTTACGTTTAGGGGTTACCATTAGGGTTAGGGTTAGGGTTAGGGTTAAGGGATAGGATTAGGGTTATGTGTTGGGCTTAGGGTTAAGGTTTAGTGTTAAGGTTAGCATTAAGGATTAGGGTTAGGGTCAGGGTTAAATGCTTGGGTGCGAGTAATGTTTAGGGTCAGGGTTTAGGTTCACGGATAGGGTTAGTGTTAAGGGTTACGGGTAGGTTTAGGGTTCAGGGTTAGTGTTAGCATTAGGGCTTAAGGTTAGGATTAGGCGGTAGGTTAGATTTAGGGTTAAATCTAGGCGTTAGGGTAAGGGCTAGCGTTAGGGTTAAAAGATAGGTTTAGGATGGCGGAGTGGCGGTGACTGCTTGGATCTGCGCTCCGGCGACGAACCGTGGATCCGGACCTGCCACAACGCTAGAGGACCGCTCCCACACAGGAACAGCCGTGTGAATCCACGGAGAATCAGCGTGGGACAAACAGAGCAAGTGAGGTCTGAGGTGAACAGAAATTAAGATCGCGGAACTCTGCGGAAGGCGCGGAACAGACAGTAGCCAGCGGAGCGCAGGCGGCTGCGCCCGCCCCCAGGTGGGGCGGGGGCAGTCTTTAGGAAAAGCAGCTTGCGCTCCTCACTGACCTCCACCCCCAATTGCTTGGAGACCCCCTCGCAAGCCAGAGCAGAATCTCCGAGCGAGACGTAGGGCATTGCAGACAGGAGGCTTTTTCGGGAGAATAGCTTGGAACCTGGGAAGTCTCGGCTGAGACAGTCCTTAGCGAGAAGGGACGGACCTGTGCCAGGGGGGAGGGGCACGATCAATCCCCGATCAGCGAATTGCGCTGTACCTCTGCGCTACTTTTGTCGGTGGTTCTTCAGCCGGTGGCCCCCGGCGGCTTTGCCCGCCAAACCCCCCGGCAGCGGCGGTCCCTGATCTCTGCCTGCCGGGGAGCCGGTCCCCCTCCGACCCCGGAGCGCTGCGGGCGCCATCTTGAAAGCAAAGTCGGAACCGCTCGGGAGCCATAAGGTGCCCAGCAGCTCTCTCTCCCCGGCGCCTCCCGCTGGTCTCTGGGCCCGCGCCATCTCCGCCGGCGGCACTCGGCGTGAAGGGGCGGAGCTGCGCTAAGACTTAAAATAAACACTTAGTTGCCGCTCCGGAACCAACGGAGCGGGCGTGAAGGGGCGGAGCTGCGCTAAGACGTAAAATAAACACTGAGTTGCCGCTCCGGAACCAATGGAGCGGGCGTGAAGGGGCAGAGCTGCGCTAAGGCGCAAAAACACGATCATTGAGCCGCTGAACTGTATACTTCAGAATTGTGTATCCCTTCGTTTAGCGATGCGCTGTGGTGCTGTGTAGCTGTTTTTGTTCTTTTGTGTTTGTGTTTTCGCTGTTTCTGGGTTAGGTCTCTTTGTGTTATTTGTTAGTTTAGTTTTTGTTTTTGTCTTTGTTTTTTTTTTTTATTTTTATTTTTTTTATTTTTTTTTATTTTTTTATTTTTTATTTTTATTTTTTTTTTCTTCTTTTTTTCCTCTTCTCTTCTCCTTTTCTTTTCTCTTTCCTTTTCTTCTCCTTCTGTTCTTTCTTTTCACTTCTTTTTTTTTTTCTTTTCTTTTCTTTTCTTTTTTCTTTTTCCTTATTTCTTCTCTCTTTTTGCCTTCTAACTGGGAACCCACGCTGAGCTTGGGAACGGGCCAGGCCCCTGGCTCTGGTACATACCGGAACCTGAGTAGTCATTCCCAACACCGGCGATCTACGGGCGCGCAATAGCCATCTTGGGGCCCACAGCCAAGTCACTGCGGAGCAATAGGGTGCCAAGAGGCTCCCTGGACGGCCCCCTCCCCAGGTCCACAGACCTTATATAGGGTCCCCACCCACGTCTAAACATTGACTACTTCTCCAGAAGCGAGAGTGTGGAGCCTGGTCCCTGGGGACATTGGGCCAAGGCAGACTTTTGCCTGTGGGAGTTGCGGCAAATGGGGCGCTGAGAGAGCGAGGGCACCATCCATTCCCCACAACTAGTATTTTTCCTGCAGATAGAGACAGAAACCACCCCTATAGAGGAAGAACCAAAGGGAAACAAACAAACAAAGAGAATTTTGGCCCACTACTAGTGTGGACCCTGCCTGCCCTCTGAAAGACTACAACACAGTGTCCTAACTCACCAAAGCAGTCTTGGATCACTCCAATCCTCTAGGATTGGACCCATCAGAAGCAGTCCCCCAACTGAAATAGAAAAATTTCTAAACAATTCACAACAGTCTTCCCCTCTTGCCAAAGGAAGCAATATACCTAGACTACTCCACAGCCTAAGAATAGAGCACAGAGAGTGCTGTTAACCAGACTAAATCTATAAGTAAAGATCCAACAATTAATCTAGATGGGAAGGGCCCAGCGAAAAAACACAGGAAGCACAAAGAATCAAACAGAAAGCTCACCCCCAAAGAGAAATACCGGCTCTCAACCATTTGACACAAACCAGACTCAAAACACCAACATGTCACAGGAAGAATTCCAATTATGGATCATAAACAAGCTAAATAATATACAAGAATCAATGGACAGACAACACAAGGAAAATGCAAAAAAAATTCAGGATTTGGAGGAAAAATTCACTAAAGAAATTGAAATATTGAAGAAAAACCAAACTGATCTCCTAGAAATGAAGAATTCACTCAGAGAGCTACAAAACACTGTGGAAAGTCTCAAAAGCAGTGTAGATCAAACAGAGGAAAGAATTTCAGAAATTGAAGATAACTCCTTTCAACTAAATAAGTCAGTCACAGAGATAGATCAAAAAAGTAAGAGAAATGATCTGAGTCTTCAAGAAATGTGGGATTATGTGAAGAAACCTAACTTGAGAGTTATTGGCATCCCTGAGGGTGAAGAAGACAATAAGCAAGGGTTGGACAAGCTATTTGAAGACATAATCGAGGAAAATTTTCCAGGCCTTGCCAATACTCTAGACATACAGATTCAAGAAGCTCAAAGGACCCCTGGGAGATTCATAGCAAATAGGAAAACACCACGCCACGTAGTCATCAGGCTGACCAAAATATCCACTAAAGAGTCCCTTCTCCGAGCTGTAAGGAGAAAGAAACAGGTAACTTACAAAGGAAAACCCATCAGAATTACGCCAGATTTCTCAGCTGAAACCTTACAAGCAAGAAGAGCTTGGGGCCCCATTTTCACGCTTCTGAAACAGAATAATGCCCAGCCTAGAATCTTGTACCCAGCTAAGCTAAGTTTTCTATACGAAGGAGAAATCAAGACATTCTCAGATAAACAAAGGTTGAGGGAATTCACCAAGACAAGACCAGCCCTGCAAGAAGTACTCAAAAGAGAGTTACACACGGACCAGCACAAGAAAGATCCACGAATGTAAAACTACTCAAGAGCTAAAGATCAAATTCCAGATACCACAATGGCTCAGGAGAGAAAACATTGCAATGAAGTTCTACCCAACAAGCTGAACAAAAAACCGTCTCACTTATCAGTTTTCTCAATAAATGTGAATGGCTTGAATTCCCCGCTCAAGAGACATAGACTGTCCCAATGGATAAAAAAGCACAAGCCAAGTATCTGCTGTCTCCAAGAAACCCACCTAACGAGCAAAGATGCATTTAGACTGAAAGTAAAAGGATGGAAATCGGTATTTCAAGCAAACGGTAACGAAAAGAAAGCTGGTGTGGCAATCTTAATTTCCAATAACTTAGCTTTCAAACCAACAAAAATAATAAAAGACAAAAATGGCTACTACATACTGGTCAAGGGCACAATTCAACAAGAAGCCATGACTATAGTCAATATATATGCACCCAACCTAGGTGCACCTAGATTCATAAAGCAAACCCTACTAGATCTGAACCAGATGATAGATAATAATGCTGTAATAGCTGGAGACTTTAACACCCCACTGACAGTACAGGACAGATCCTCTAAACAGAAAATAAACAAAGACATAATGGACCTAAATAGAATGCTAGAACAAATGGGCATGGCTGACATCTATAGGACATTCTACCCAAAGTCCACAGAATATACATTCTTCTCATCAGCTCACAGGACATTCTCTAAGATTGACCATGTCCTAGGACATAAATCATGTCTTCAAAAATTCAAAAAAATAGAAATTATACCATGCATCTTCTCAGATCACAGCGGAATAAAAGTAACAATGATCACAAACAGAAACCCTCACTCTTACTCAAAGTCATGGAAGCTAAATAACCTTCTCCTGAATAATTATTCTATAAAAGAAGAAATCAAGATGGAAATCAAAAATTTCTTTGAATTAAATGACAATGGAGATACAACTTATCAAAATCTATGGGATGCAGCTAAAGCAGTCCTGAGAGGAAAATTCATATCCATAAATGCCTATATCAAAAAGACAGAAAACATGCAAATAGACAACCTAACGAATAGACTCAAAGAGCTGGAGAAAGAAGAACAGAACGATCCCAAACCCAGCAGAAGGCGAGAAATTACTAAGATCAAATCAGAACTAAATGAAAAGGACAACAAAGAAACTATAAGGGAAATTAATAAAACAAAAAGTTGGTTCTTTGAAAAGATAAACAAAATAGACACACCTCTGGCTAGACTAACCAAGAGCACAAAAGTAAAATCTCTAATAACCTCCATTAGGAACATGAAAGGAGAAATCACAACCGATGCTACAGAGATACAAGATATCATCTATGAATTCTACAAAAATCTTTATGCACACAAACTGGAGAACGTGGAGGAAATGGACAAATTTTTAGAGACACATAGTCTTCCCAGGCTCAACCAGGAAGAAATAGAGTACCTGAACAGACCAATATCAAGAACTGAAATCGAAACAGCAATAAAAAACCTTCCCAAAAAGAAAAGCCCTGGTCCAGATGGGTTCACCCCTGAATTTTACCATACATACAAAGAAGAACTGGTGCCCATCCTACATAAACTATTCTCCAATATTGAGAAGGATGGAGTTCTCCCCAACACGTTCTACCAAGCCAATATAACATTAATACCAAAGCCTGGAAAGGACTCAACAAAAATAGAGAACTACAGACCAATTTCCCTCATGAATATAGATGCAAAAATTTTCAATAAAATACTAGCAAATCGAATCCAAGTACTTATCAAAAAAGTAATCCACCACGACCAAGTGGGCTTCATCCCCGAGATGCAGGGGTGGTTCAACATACGTAAATCTATCAATGTAATTCACCACATAAATAGAAGCAAAAACAAAAATCATATGATACTCTCATTAGATGCAGAAAAAGCATTTGACAAAATACAACACCCTTTTATGATAAAAACGCTTAACAAAATAGGCATTGATGGAACCTACCTAAAAATGATACAAGCCATATATGACAAACCCACAGCCAACATCATACTGAATGGGGAAAAACTGAAAGCACTCCCACTTAGAACTGGAACCAGACAGGGCTGCCCATTGTCTCCATTACTTTTCAACATAGTATTGGAAGTCCTTGCGAGAGCTATCAGGCAAGAGAGCAAAATCAAGGGAGTCCAAATAGGGAAGGAAGAGATCAAACTCTCACTTTTTGCTGATGATATGATGTTATATCTGGAAAACCCCCAGGATTCAACCAAGAGACTCCTGGAATTGATTAACGAATACAGCAAAGTCTCAGGCTACAAAATTAATATACACAAATCAGAGGCATTTATATATGCCAATAACAGTCAATCGGAAAACCAAATTAAAGACTCAATACCCTTCAAAATAGCAACAAAGAAAATAAAATATCTAGGTATATATCTAACTAAAGAGGTAAAGGACCTCTATAAGGAAAACTATGAAACACTGAGAAAAGAAATAGCAGAACTTGCAAATAGATGGAAAAATATACCATGCTCGTGGATCGGAAGAATCAACATTGTTAAAATGTCTATACTACCCAAAGTGATCTACAAATTCAATGCAATCCCTATTAAATTACCAACATCATTCTTTACAGACATAGAGAAAATAATTATACAATTTGTATGGAATCAAAGAAGACCCCGTATAGCAAAAGCAATTTTAAGCAATAAAAACAAAATGGGAGGTATTAATTTGCCAGACCTCAAACTATACTACAAGGCCGTGGTTCTTAAAACAGCCTGGTATTGGCACAAGTGCAGGGACACAGACCAGTGGAACACAACAGAAAATCCAAATATAGAACCATCCTCATATAGTCACCTAATTTTTGACAAAGCGGGAAAGAATATACTCCGGGGACAAGAATCCCTATTCAACAAATGGTGCTGGGAGAATTGGTTAGCCACTTGCAGAAGAATGAAACAGGACCCACAGCTTTCACCTCTCACAAAAATCAAATCACGGTGGATAACAGACTTAAACCTTAGGCGTGATACAATCAGAATTCTAGAAGAAAATGTAGGAAAGACTCTTACAGACATTGGCCTAGGCAGAGAATTTATGAAGAAGACCCCCAAGGCAATCACAGCAGCAACAAAAATAAATGAATGGGACATGATTAAACTAAAAAGCTTCTGCACAGCCAAAGAAACAGTCCAGAGAATAAACAGATCACCTACAGAATGGGAAAAAATTTTTGCATACTACACATCAGATAAAGGACTGATAACAAGAATCTATTTAGAACTCAGGAAAATCAGCAAGAAAAAATCAAGCAACCCTATCAAAAAGTGGGCAAAGGACATGAATAGAAATTTTTCAAAAGAAGATATAAAAATGGCTAACAAACATATGAAAAAGTGTTCAACATCTCTAATCATCAGGGAAATGCAAATCAAAACCACAATGAGATATCACTTAACCCCAGTGAGAATGGCCTTTATCAAAAAACCCCAAAACAACACATGTTGGCGTGGGTGTGGAGAGACAGGAACACTAATACACTGCTGGTGGGACTGCAAACTAGTGCAACCCCTGTGGAAAGCATTATGGAGGTATCTTAAACAGATTCAAGTAGACCTGCCATTTGACCCAGCAATCCCATTACTGGGCATATACCCAAAGGAAAAAAGGTCATTCTATAACAAAGGCACGTGTACCCAAATGTTTATAGCAGCACAATTCACAATAGCAAAGATGTGGAAACAACCCAAATGCCCATCAATACATGATTGGATTAGTAAGCTGTGGTATATGTATACCATGGAATATTACTCAGCTATAAGGAATGATGAAGATACGACATCTCTATGGTTCTCCTGGAGAGAGTTGGAACCCATTATATTAAGTGAAGTATCCCAAGAATGGAAAAACAAGCATCACATGTACTCACCAGAAAATTGGTTTCCCTGATCATCACCTAAATACAAATCTGGGAATGACACCAATTGGACATCAGACTGAGGTGGGGGGTGGGGGAGGGGATGGGGGTATGCCTACACAACGAGTGCATTGCACACCGTTTGGGGAGTGGTAACACTTGAAGGTGCTGACTCGGGAAAGGGGGGGTGGGGAAAAAAATATGAAACTATTGTTTTTAACTTGCACTGTTCACTTAATAATTTATCATGAATATTTCCCATATTATTTCATATCATTGTACAAGAAATAATGTATACATTATGAGGACATACTGTATCTAACAAGATATACTGTTAGACTCTTTGACTCTGTAAAACTAAATTGAAAAAATATATATATATAAAAAAAAAAAATACTAAATAACTTTCCCAAGGTCACAGAGTTACTAAGAAGCTAAGCCAGAATTTGAAACCAGATCTTTTTTTCCCAACGTGGGTAATTATTTAACAACTATACTATCACACTTTAGAACATATCAACTAATAAGCCTGGTATAAGGTTTCTTGGTTCATGTTGATGCTGGAAAGTAATGCAACTTGAAAAAACAACTTTGTTTTAAGAAGCTGTTTTGAAATAAAAAACATTTTTTGAGCCGGTAAAAAAAAAAAAAAAAAAAAAAAGATAGGTTTAGGTTTAATGCTTAGGATTAGGGTTAGGGTTTGGGGTTAAAGTAAGTGTTAGGGGTTACGTTTAAGGATCCAAGGTTAGGGTTATTTTTAGCTGTAGTGTTAGGGTTAGGGATAAGGGATCCCATTAGCATTAAGGATCTTCCTTACTGTAGGGTTAAGGGTTAGGCTTAGAGTTAAAGGTTAAGGTTAGGGTCAGGGTTAAGATTTAGGGTGAGGGTTAACGGTTAGGGTAAAGGTTAAGCGTTAGGGTTAGGGATTAGTGATTAGGGTTTTTGGTTAGTGTTAGGGTTAGCGGTTAGGAGTTAGTGTTTTATGAAGGGGTATGGTTAGAATTAGGATTGGGGTTAGAGTTAGGGTGAGGTATAGGGGTTAGGTTTAGGGGTTAGTTTTAGGGTAAAAGGATAGGATTAGGGTTACGGGTTGGGCTTAGGTATAGGGTTAAAGTTTACTGCTAGGGTTAGGGATAGGGTTCAGGGTTAGCTTTAGGGGTTCTGGTTAGGGTTAGGTGTTAGGTTAGTGTCAGGGTTAGGTCTAGTCGTGAGGGTAAGGTTTAGGGTTAGCTTTAAGAGCTAGGGTTAGGTTTAATGGTTAGGATTAGGATTAGGGTTAAGGGTTAGGGTAAGGCTTAGGGGTTAGGGTGAAGGGTTAGGGTCAAGGGTTAGGGTTTTTGTTAGGCATAGCGTTGGGGTTAGAATTAAGGGTTACTGTCAGTGTTAGGGTTGTAGGTAGGGTTACGGTTAGGGTTAGCGGTTTAGAATTAGGGTCAGGGATTAGGTGTCACAGTGATGACTAGGAGATAGGGTTAGAATTATGGGATAGGGTTGTTCTCAGGAAATGGGTTATGCATTAACGTTAGGATAAGAGGTTACAGTTAGGCGCACGGTGAGGTTTACGTGTTAAGGGGAGAAATAGGAACAGGGTTGGGTGTTATGTTCAGGGTTAGGGTTATCTGTTAAAGGTATTGTTTATGCTTAGCGCACGGGCCCTGTCTGCATTAGGCGGGCGGGGGGAGTTTAGGGGGCTGGGATTGTACCCGGGAACCCACTCTATCATACTCTGGGTATGGGCCCTTGGGTTTCATCCAGGACACAGTGGTAGAGCCTTCTTCAACGCATGGCATGGGAGGATTGCAGGCTTTCTAAACTCTAAGAAAGCAAGAAGTCTGAGAATGAGATTTAGGGTTAGGATTCTGGTTAGGGTTAAGGATGAAGTTTAGTGTTAGGGTGAGGGCTTAGGGTTAGGGATTAGGGTTAAGGTTAAAGGTTACTCTTAGGTTTAACGGTTACACTTTTGTTTAGGGTTCAGGTTTACGGTTAGGGTTAAGATGAGGGCTTAGGGTTTGGTACAGGGTTATGGTTAAGTGTTAGGTTTAGGGTTGAAGATTAGGATTAGGGTTAGGATTAAAGGTTAGCGTGAGAGTTAACGCTTAGGGTTAAGGTTAAGAGTTAGGGTTGAGGGTTAGGGTTAGGGTTAGGGTTAGTTTTAGGGTTAGAGTTATGTGCTATGGTTTGTGTTAGAGGTTAGGGTTAGGTTTACTGGTCACGGTTAGGGTTACGTTTAGGGGGTAGCATTAGGGTTAGGGTTAGGGTTAGGGTTAAGGGATAGGATTAGGGTTAAGTGTTGGGCTTAGGGTTAGGGTTTAGTGTTAGGGTTAGCATTAAGGATTAGGGTTAGTGTCAGGGTTAAATGCTTGGGTGCGGGTAATGGTTAGGGTCAGGGTTAAGGTTCACGGATAGGGTTAGTGTTAAGGGTTACGGGTAGGTTTACGGTTCAGGGTTAGTGTTAGCATTAGGGCTTAAGGTTAGGATTAGGCGGTAGGTTAGATTTAGGGTTAGATCTAGGCGTTAGGGTAAGGGCTAGCGTTAGGGTTAAGAGATAGGGTTAGGTTTAATGCTTAGGATTAGGGTTAGGGTTTGGGGTTAAAGTAAGTGTTAGGGGTTAGGTTTAAGGATCCAAGGTTAGGGTTATTTTTAGCTGTAGTGTTAGGGTTA
This sequence comes from Eulemur rufifrons, assembly GCF_041146395.1. NCBI lineage: Eukaryota > Metazoa > Chordata > Mammalia > Primates > Lemuridae > Eulemur > Eulemur rufifrons. The sequence goes on along the minus strand of NW_027182865.1, from coordinate 875,066 downwards.
GGGATAAGGGATCCCATTAGCATTAAGGGTCTTCCTTACTGTAGGGTTAAGGGTTAGGCTTAGAGTTAAAGGTTAAGGTTAGGGTCAGTGTTAAGATTTAGGGTGAGGGTTAACGGTTAGGGTAAAGGTTAAGCGTTAGGGTTAGGGATTAGTGATTAGGGTTTTTGGTTAGTGTTAGGGTTAGCGGTTAGGAGTTAGTGTTTTATGAAGGGGTATGGTTAGAATTAGGATTGGGGTTAGAGTTAGGGTGAGGTATAGGGGTTAGGTTTAGGGGTTAGTTTTAGGGTGAAAGGATAGGATTAGGGTTACGGGTTGGGCTTAGGTTTAGGGTTAAAGTTTACTGCTAGGGTTAGGGATAGGGTTCAGGGTTAGCTTTAGGGGTTCTGGTTAGGGTTAGGTGTTAGGTTAGTGTCAGGGTTAGGTCTAGTCGTGAGGGTAAGGTTTAGGGTTAGCTTTAAGAGCTAGGGTTAGGTTTAATGGTTAGGATTAGGATTAGGGTTAAGGGTTAGGGTAAGGCTTAGGGGTTAGGGTGAAGGGTTAGGGTCAAGGGTTAGGGTTTTTGTTAGGCATAGCGTTGGGGTTAGAAGTAAGGGTTACTGTCAGTGTTAGGGTTGTAGGTACGGTTACGGTTAGGGTTAGCGGTTTAGAATTAGGGTTAGGGATTAGGTGTCACAGTGATGACTAGAAGATAGGGTTAGAATTATGGGATAGGGGTTGTTCTCAGGAAATGGGTTATGCATTAACGTTAGGATAAGAGGTTAAAGTTAGGCGCACGGTGAGGTTTACGTGTTAAGGGGAGAAATAGGAACAGGGTTGGGTGTTATGTTCAGGGTTAGGGTTATCTGTTAAAGGTATTGTTTATGCTTAGCGCACGGGCCCTGTCTGCAGTAGGCGGGCGGGGGGAGTTTAGGGGGCGGGGATTGTACCCGGGAACCCACTCTATCATACTCTGGGTATGGGCCCATGGGTTTCATGCAGGACACAGTGGTAGAGCCTCCTTTCACGCATGGCATGGGAGGATTGCAGGCTTTCTAAACTCTAAGAAAGCAAGAAGTCTGAGAATGAGATTTAGGGTTAGGATTCTGGTTAGGGTTAAGGATGAAGTTTAGTGTTAGGGTGAGGGCTAAGGGTTAGGGATTAGGGTTAGGGTTAAAGGTTACTCTTAGGTTTAACGGTTACACTTTGGTTTAGGGTTGAGGTTTACTGTTAGGGTTAAGATGAGGGGTTAGGGTTTGGTACAATGTTAGGGTTAAGTGTTAGGTTTAGGGTTGAAGATTAGGATTAGGGTTAGGATTAAAGGTTAGCGTGAGAGTTAACGCTTAGTGTTAAGGTTAAGAGTTAGGGTTTAGGGTGAGGGATAGGGTTAGGGTTAGTTTTAGGGTTAGAGTTATGTGCTATGGTTTGTGTTAGAGGTTAGGTTTAGGTTTACTGGTCACGGTTACGGTTACGTTAAGGGGGTAGCATTAGGGTTAGGGTTAGGGTTAGGGTTAAGGGATAGGATTAGGGATAAGTGTTGGGCTTAGGGTTAGGGTTTAGTGTTAGGGTTAGCATTGAGGATTAGGGTTAGGGTCAGGGTTAAATGCTTGGGTGCGGGTAATGGTTAGGGTCAGGGTTAAGGTTCCCGGATAGGGTTAGTGTTAAGGGTTACGGGTAGGTTTAGGGTTCAGGGTTAGTGTTAGCATTAGGGCTTAAGGTTAGCATTAGGCGGTAGGTTCAATTTAGGGTTAGATCTAGGCGTTAGGGTAAGGGCTAGCGTTAGGGTTAAGAGATAGGGTTAGGTTTAATGCTTAGGATTAGGGTTAGGGTTTGGGGTTAAAGAAAGTGTTAGGGGTTAGGTTTAAGGATCCAAGGTTAGGGTTATTTTTAGCTGTAGTGTTAGGGTTAGGGATAAGGGATCCCATTAGCATTATTGGTCTTCCTTACTGTAGGGTTAAGGGTTAGGCTTAGAGTTAAAGGTTAAGGTTAGGGTCAGTGTTAAGATTTCGGGTGAGGGTTAACGGTTAGGGTAAAGGTTAAGCGTTAGGGTTAGGGATTAGTGATTAGGGTTTTTGGTTAGTGTTAGGGTTAGCGGTTAGGAGTTAGTGTTTTATGAAGGGGTATGGTTAGAATTAGGATTGGGGTTAGAGTTAGGGTGAGGTATAGGGGTTAGGTTTAGGGGTTAGTTTTAGGGTAAAAGGATAGGATTAGGGTTACAGGTTGGGCTTAGGTTTAGGGTTAAAGTTTACTGCTAGGGTTAGGGATAGGGTTCAGGGTTAGCTTTAGGGGTTCTGGTTAGGGTTAGGTGTTAGGTTAGTGTCAGGGTTAGGTCTAGTCGTGAGGGTAAGGTTTAGGGTTAGCTTTAAGAGCTAGGGTTAGGTTTAATGGTTAGGATTAGGATTAGGGTTAAGGGTTAGGGTAAGGCTTAGGGGTTAGGGTGAAGGGTTAGGGTCAAGGGTTAGGGTTTTTGTTAGGCATAGCGTTGGGGTTAGAAGTAAGGGTTACTGTCAGTGTTAGGGTTGTAGGTAGGGTTACGGTTAGGGTTAGCGGTTTTGAATTATGGTTAGGGATTAGGTGTCACAGTGATGACTAGGAGATAGGGTTAGAATTATGGGATAGGGGTTGTTCTCAGGAAATGGGTTATGCATTAACGTTAGGATAAGAGGTTAAAGTTAGGCGCACGGTGAGGTTTACGTGTTAAGGGGGGAAATAGGAACAGGGTTGGGTGTTATGTTCAGGGTTAGGGTTATCTGTTAAAGGTATTGTTTATGCTTAGCGCACGGGCCCTGTCTGCATTAGGCGGGCGGGCGGAGTTTAGGGGGCTGGGATTGTACCTGGGAACCCACTCTATCATACTCTGGGTATGGGCCCGTGGGTTTCATGCAGGACACAGTGGTAGAGCCTCCTTTCACTCATGGCATGGGAGGATTGCAGGCTTTCTAAACTCGAAGAAAGCAAGAAGTCTGAGAATTAGATTTAGGGTTAGGATTCTGGTTAGGGTTAAGGATGAAGTTTAGTGTTAGGGTTAGGGCTTAGGGTTAGGGATTAGGGTTAGGGTTAAAGGTTACTCTTAGGTTTAACGGTTACACTTTGGTTTAGGGTTGAGGTTTACGGTTAGGGTTAAGATGAGGGGTTAGGGTTTGGTACAGGGTTAGGGTTAAGTGTTAGGTTTAGGGTTGAAGATTAGGATTAGGGTTAGGATTAAAGGTTAGCGTGAGAGTTAACGCTTAGGGTTAAGGTTAAGAGTTAGGGTTTAGGGTTAGGGTTAGTTTTAGGGTTAGAGTTATGTGCTATGGTTTGTGTTAGAGGTTAGGGTTAGGTTTACTGGTCACGGTTAGGGTTCCGTTTAGGGGGTAGCATTAGGGTTAGGGTTAGGGTTAAGGGATAGGATTAGGGATAAGTGTTGGGCTTAGGGTTAGGGTTTAGTGTTAGGGTTAGCATTAAGGATTAGGGTTAGAGTCAGGGTTAAATGCTTGGGAGCGGGTAATGGTTAGGGTCAGGGTTAAGGTTCATGGATAGGGTTAGTGTTAAGGGTTACGGGTAGGTTTAGGGTTCAGGGTTAGTGTTAGCATTAGGGCTTAAGGTTAGGATTAGGCGGTAGGTTAGATTTAGGGTTAGATCTAGGCGTTAGGGTAAGGGCTAGCGTTAGGGTTAAGAGATAGGGTTAGGTTTAATGCTTAGGATTAGGGTTAGGGTTTTGGGTGAAACTAAGTGTTAGGGGTTAGGTTTAAGGACCCAAGGTTAGGGTTATTTTTAGCTGTAGTGTTAGGGTTAGGGATAAGGGATCCCATTAGCATTAAGGGTCTTCCTTACTGTAGGGTTAAGGGTTAGGCTTAGAGTTAAAGGTTAAGGTTAGGGTCAGTGTTAAGGTTTAGGGTGAGGGTTAATGATTAGGGTAAAGGTTAAGCGTTAGGGTTAGGGATTAGTGATTAGGGTTTTTGGATAGTGTTAGGGTTAGCGGTTAGGAGTTAGTGTTTTATGAAGGGGTATGGTTAGAATTAGGATTGGGGTTAGAGTTAGGGTGAGGTATAGGGGTTAGGTTTAGGGGTTAGTTTTAGGGTAAAAGGATAGGATTAGGGTTACGGGTTGGGCTTAGGTTTAGGGTTAAAGTTTACTGCTAGGGTTAGGGATAGGGTTCAGGGTTAGCTTTAGGGGTTCTGGTTAGGGTTAGGTGTTAGGTTAGTGTCAGGGTTAGGTCTAGTCGTGAGGATAAGGTTTAGGGTTAGCTTTAAGAGCTAGGGTTAGGTTTAATGGTTAGGATTAGGATTAGGGTTAAGGGTTAGGGTAAGGCTTAGGGGTTAGGGTGAAGGGTTAGGGTCAAGGGTTAGGGTTTTTGTTAGGCATAGCATTGGGGTTAGAAGTAAGGGTTACTGTCAGTGTTAGGGTTGTAGGTAGGGTTACGGTTAGGGTTAGCGGTTTAGAATTAGGGTCAGGGATTAGGTGTCACAGTGATGACTAGGAGATAGGGTTGGAATTATGGGATAGGGGTTGTTCTCAGGAAATGGGTTATGCATTAACGTTAGGATAAGAGGTTAAAGTTAGGCGCACGGTGAGGTTTACGTGTTAAGGGGAGAAATAGGAACAGGGTTGGGTGTTATGTTCAGGGTTAGGGTTATCTGTTAAAGGTATTGTTTATGCTTAGCGCACGGGCCCTGTCTGCATTAGGCGGGCGGGGGGAGTTTAGGGTGCTGGGATTGTACCCGAGAACCCACTCCATCATACTCTGGGTATGGGCCCGTGGGTTTCATGCAGGACACAGTGGTAGAGCCTCCTTTCACGCATGGCATGGGAGGATTGCAGGCTTTCTAAACTCTAAGGAAGCAAGAAGTCTGAGAATTAGATTTAGGGTGAGGATTCTGGTTAGGGATAAGGATGAAGTTTAGTGTTAGGGTGAGGGCTTAGGGTTAGGGAATAGGGTTAGGGTTAAAGGTTACTCTTAGGTTTAACGGTTACACTTTGGTTTAGGGTTGAGGTTTACGGTTAGGGTTAAGATGAGGGGTTAGGGTTTGGTACAGGGTTAGGGTTAAGTGTTAGGTTTAGGGTTGAAGATTAGGATTAGGGTTAGGATTAAAGGTTAGTGTGAGAGTTAA
>NW_027182865.1:812500-862500 GCF_041146395.1 Eulemur rufifrons | reverse complement strand
GGTTAAGATAAGGGGATAAGTTAGGGTTACGGGGAGGTTTATGTTTTAAGGTGAGCAATAGGATCAGGGTTAGGTGCTATGTTCAGGGTGAGGGTTATCTGTTAGGGGTAGTGTTTATACTTAGCGTACAGGCCCTGTCTGCACTGGGCTGCGGGCTGGGGTTAGGGGGATGGGATTGTCCCCGGGAACCCACTCTATCATACGCTAGGTATGGGGTCCTGGTTTCATGCAAGAGAGAGCTGCAGAGCCCCCTTTTACTCATGGCATGGGAGGATTTTAGGCTTTCTAAACTCTAAGAAAGCAAGAAGTCCGAGAATTAGATTTGGGGTAGGATTATGATAATGTTTAGGGTTAGGGTTAGTGTTAAGGTGGGGTCTTAGGGTTAGGGGTTAGGGTTAGAGGTTAGTGTTAGGTGTAACAGTTACAGTTAGGTTTATGGTTAAGTTTCAGGGTTTGGGTTTAGCGTTTGGCACAGGGTTAGGCTTCAGTGTTAGCTTTATGGTTAAAGATTAGGATTAGGGTTAGTGTGAGGGTTAATGGTAAGGGTCAAGATTAAGGGTTAGGGTTGGGGTTAGGGTTAGGTTTAGGGTTAGGGCTTAGGGTTAGGGGATAGGATTAGGGTTAAGTGTTGGGCTTATGGTTAGGGTTAAAGTTTAGTGTTAGGGTTAATGTTTAGTGTTATGGTCCAGTTTAAGTGTTAGGGTGAGGGTTAACAGTTAGGATTAGGCTTAGGGGTTAGGGATATAGTGAAGGTTCAGTGTTAGGGTTAGGTTTAGGGTTCAGGGTTAGGGTTAGCTTTAGGGGTTATGGTTAGGGTTAGGTGTTAGGTTAGTGTCAGGGTTAGGTCTAGTCGTGAGGGTAAGGTTTAGGGTTAGCTTTAAGAGCTAGGGTTAGGTTTAATGGTTAGGATTAGGATTACGGTTAAAGGTTAGGGTAATGCTCAGGGGTTAGGGTGAAGGGTGAAGGGTTAGGGCTTTTGTTAGGCATAGCGTTGGGGTTAGAACTAAGGGTTCCTGTCAGTGTTAGGGTTGTAGGCAGCGTTACGGTTAGGCTTAGCAGTGGAGAATTAGGGTTAGGGATTAGGTGTTACAGTTATGACTAGGAGATAGGGTTAGAATTATGGGATAGGGGATGTTCTCAGGGAATGGGTTATGCATTAACGTTACGTTAAGAGGTTAAAGTTAGGCTCACGGTGAGGTTTACGTGTTAAGGGGAGAAATAGGAACAGGGTTAGGTGCCATGTTCAGGGTTAGGGTTATCTGTTAAAGGTATCATTTATGCTTAGCGCACGGGCCCTGTCGGCATTAAGCTGGGGGGAGGTTAGGGGGCTGGGATTGTCACCGGGAACCCACTGTATCGGACTCTGGGTATGGGCCCGTGGATTTCATGCAGGACACAGTGGTAGAGCCTCCTTTCACACATGGCACGGGAGGATTGCAGGCTTTCTAAACTCTAAGAAAGCAAGAAGTCCGAGAATTAGATTTAGGGGTAGGATTATGATAATGTTTAGGGTTAGGGTTAGTGTTAAGGTGGGGTCTTAGGGTTAGGGGTTAGGGTTAGAGGTTAGTGTTAGGTGTAACAGTTACAGTTAGGTTTATGGTTAAGTTTCAGAGTTAGGGTTAAGGTTTGGGTTTAGCGTTTGGCACAGGGTTAGGCTTCAGTGTTAGCTTTATGGTTAAAGATTAGGATTAGGGTTAGTGTGAGGGTTAATGGTAAGGGTCAAGATTAAGGGTTAGGGTTGGGGTTAGAGTTAGGTTTAGGGTTAGGGCTTAGGGTTAGGCTTAGCGTTAAGGGATAGGATTAGGGTTAAGTGTTGGGCTTATGGTTAGGGTTAAAGTTTAGTGTTAGGGTTTATGTTTAGTGTTATGGTCCAGTTTAAGTGTTAGGGTGAGGATTAACAGTTAGGATTAGGCTTAGGGGTTAGGGATATAGTGAAGGTTCAGTGTTAGGGTTAGTTTTAGGGTTCAGGGTTAGGGTTAGCTTTAGGGGTTATGGTTAGGGTTAGGTGTTAGGTTAGTGTCAGGGTTAGGTCTAGTCGTGAGGGTAAGGTTTAGGGTTAGCTTTAAGAGCTAGGGTTAGGTTTAATGGTTAGGATTAGGATTACGGTTAAAGGTTAGGGTAATGCTTAGGGGTTAGGGTGAAGGGTGAAGGGTTAGGGCTTTTGTTAGGCATAGCGTTGGGGTTAGAACTAAGGGTTCCTGTCAGTGTTAGGGTTGTAGGCAGCGTTACGGTTAGGCTTAGCGGTTGAGAATTAGGGTTAGGGATTAGGTGTTACAGTTATGACTAGGAGATAGGGTTAGAATTATGGGATAGGGGATGTTCTCAGGGAATGGGTTATGCATTAACGTTACGTTAAGAGGTTAAAGTTAGGGTCACGTTGAGGTTTACGTGTTATGGGGAGAAATAGGAACAGGGTTAGGTGCCATGTTCAGGGTTAGGGTTATCTGTTAAAGGTATCATTTATGCTTCGTGCACAGGCCCTGTCGGCATTAAGCTGGGGGGAGGTTAGGGGGCTGGGATTGTCACCGGGAACCCACTGTATCGGACTCTGGATATGGGCCCGTGGATTTCATGCAGGACACAGTGGTAGAGCCTCCTTTCACACATGGCATTGGAGGATTGCAGGCTTTCTAAACTCTAAGAAAGCAAGAAGTCTGAGAATTAGATTTAGGGTTAGGATTATGGTTAGGGTTCAGGATGAAGTGTAGTGTTATGGTGAGGGGATAGGGTTACAGATTAGGGTTACGGTTTAAGGTTACTGTTAGGTTTAACGGTTACAGTTCGTTTTGGGGTTGAGGTTTGCGGATAGGGTTAAGATGAGGGGTTAGGGTTTGGTACAGGGTTAGGGTTGTGTTAGGTTTAGGGTTGAAGATTAGGATTAGGGTTAGGATTAAAGGTTAGCATGAGAGTTAACGGTTAAGATTAAGGTTAAGGGTTAGGGTTAGGGTTTAGGTTTAGGGTTAAGGGTTAGGGTTAGTTTTAGGGTTAGAGTTATGTGTTAGGGTTTGTGTTAGAGGTTAGGGTTAGGTTTACTTTTCACGGTTAGTGTTACGTTTAGGGGTTAGCATTAGGGTTAGGGATTAGGTTTAGGGTAAGTGTTTAGAGTTATTGTTGGGCTTTAGGCTCGGGGTTAGGTTCAGTGTCAGGGGTTAGGGTTGGTGGTAGGGCTTAGATTTAGCGGTCTGTTTAAGGGCACAGGACCTGGTTAATCTACGGTGAGAGGGGTGTGGTCGGAGTCACCACAAAAGCACAACATCATTCCCTGGGCCCTGGGACAAGACCTACATGCAGGACTCAGGCGGAGCCTCATCTCACACATGGCATGGCTGTATTGTAGGCTTGCTTCACTCGGGAATGGAGGTAGTGTGAGAATTAAGGTTAGGGTTGGGGTTAGGGGTTTCGAGTTAGGGGTTAGGTTTCGAGTCAGGGTTAGGTGCTAGTGGTTAGGGGTAGAGTTAGTGTTACCGGTTCGGTGTTAATTCTGGGTTAGGGGGCCAGGGGTAGGTTTAGGTTTGGGGTTAGTGTTATCGTTAGCGGTTAGGGTTAATGGATAGGGTTAGGGTTAAGGGTAGGCTTAGGGTTAGGGTTCAGGGTTAGGGTTAAGGTTTAGGGTTAGGGTCAGGGTTAAGGGTTAGGGTTAGGGTGTTATGGTTAAGGATTAGGTTTATTGTTCAGGTTTAAGGTTAGCATTAGGGGTTTGTGTTACTTTTAACTGTAGGTCAGTGTTGGGGTTAGAACTCTAGGCATTAAGGTAAAGGTTAGAGTTAGGGTTAAGAGTTGGGGTTATGTTTAATGGTTAGGATTGGGATTAGGGTTAAGGGTTAGGGTTAAGGTTAGGGGTTATGACTAAGGATCAACGGTTATGGTTATTTTTAGGCGTAGGGTTAGGGTAAGGGGTTAGGGTTAGTGTTAGTGTTGTTGGTAGGGTTAAGGTTAGGGTTGGTGTTTCAGAATTAGAGATTAGCTGTTATGCTTATGGCTAGGAGTTAGGGTTAAAATTACAGTATAGGGCTTGTTCTCAGGCTGTCATGCATTAACGTTACGATATGGGGTTAAAATTAGGGTTACGGTGAGGTTTACGTGTTAAGGTGAGCAGTAGGATCAGGGTTAGGTGTTATGTTCTGGGTTAGGGTTATGGGTGAGGGGTAGTGTTTATGCTTAGGGCATGGGCCCTGTATGCCCTAGGAATCGAAGTTAGGGGTCGGTTGTTGTCGCTGGGAACCCACTCTATCGTACGCTGTGTATGGGCCTCTGGGTTTCTTGCAGGACACTGTGGCAGAGCCGGCTTTCATGCATGGCTTAGTAGGATTGTAGGCTTTCAAAACTCTGAGAAAGCAAGAAGTCTGAGAATTAGATTTCGGGTTAGGATTACGGTACGGTTTAGGGATGAATATTAGTGATAGGGTGAGGGCTTAGGGTTAGAGGTTAGGGTTAGGGTTAGGGTTGTTTGTAGGGTGAAGGTTAGGGTTGGCATTTTAGAATTAGGGATGAGGTCTTATGGTTATGGCTGGGGATTAGGATTAGAATTATGGGATGGGGCTTCTTCTGAGGGTGTTATGCATTAAGGTTAAGATAAGGGGATAAGTTAGGGTTACGGGGAGGTTTATGTTTTAAGGTGAGCAATAGGATCAGGGTCAGGTGTTATATTCAGGGTGAGGGTTATCTGTTACGGGTAGTGTTTATACTTAGCGTACAGGCCCTGTCTGCACTGGGCGGGGGGCTGGGGTTAGGGGGATGGGATTGTCCCTGGGAACCCACTCTATCGTACGCTGGATATGGGCTCCTGGGTTTCATGCAGGACACAGTGGTAGAGCCCCCTTTTACTCATGGCATGGGAGGATTTTAGGCTTTCTAAACTCTGAGAAAGCAAGAAGTCTGACAATTAGATTTAGGGGTAGGATTATGGTAATGTTTAGCGAGGAAGATTAGTGTTAGGGTGGGCTCTTAGGGTTAGGGGTTAGGGTTAAAGGTTTGTGTTATTTTTAAGAGTTACAGTTACGTTTACGGTTAAGTTTCAGGGTTAGGGTTAAGGTTTGGTTTTATCGTTTGGCACAGGGTTAGGCTTCAGTGTTAGCTTTATGGTTAAAGATTAGGATTAGGGTTAGGGTTAAGGGTTAGTGTGAGGGTTAATGGTAAGTTCAAGATTAAGGGTTAGGGTTGGGCTTAGGGTTAGGAATAAGGCTTCGTGTAACATTTAGGTTTAGAGTTAAGTGTTATGGTTATGGCTAGAGGTTAGGGTTAGGTTTAGGGTTCATGGTTAGGGTTACATTTAGGGGTTCGGGTTACGGGTTAAGTTTAGGGCGAGTGTTTAGTGTTACTGTTGGGCGTTAGGATAAGGGCCGAGGTTTAGGGTTAGGATTTAGGTTTAGTGTTAGGGCTTAGATTTAGTGGTTAGTTTAAGGGCACATGCTCTGTTTAATCTATGGTGGGAAGGGTGCAGACTGGGTCGCCTCAACACCACACCATCGTACTTGGGCCTTGGGCCCAGACCTACATGCAGGACTCAGGCAGAGCCACTTCTCACTCGTTGCATGGCTCTATTGTAGGCTTGGTCAACTCTGAGAACGAAGGAAGTGTGAGAATTAGGGTTATGGTTAGGGTTATGTGTTTGGGGTTAGAGGTTTGGGTTTGAGTGAAGTTTAGTGGTTAGGAATTAGAAGTTAGGATTAGTGTGTCAGGGGTTAGGTGTTAGGTTTTTGTAAGCGGCTAGCGTTAGATTTAGGTTTAGGGTTAATGTTCAGGTGGGTTAGGGGTCAGCGATAGGGTTAGGCTTACAAGATAGGATTAAGGTAAAGGGTGAAGGCTTAAGATTAGCAGTAAGGGTTAAGGTTAGGGTTAAGGGTTAGGGTTTCGGTCCAAGTTAAGGGTGAGAGTGAGGGTTAACAGTTGCGATTAGGGTAATGGTTTAGGGATAGTAATAGGTTTAAGGGATAGGGTTAGGGTTAGGTTTAGGGTTCGGGGTTAGGGTTAGCATTAGCGGTTAGGGTTAGGGTTAGGGGTTAGGGTTACAGTTAGGGTTAGGTCTAGGCATTATGGTAATGGTTCGTGTTAGGGTTAAGAATTAGGGTTAGGTTTAATTGTTAGGATTATGATCAGGGTAATGGTTAGGGTTAGGGTTAGCGGTTAGAGTTAGGGTTAGTGTTAGGGTTGTTTGTAGGGTGAAGGTAATGTTTAGCAGTTTAGAATTAAGGTTAGGGATTAGGTGTTACGGTTATGCTAGGAGTTAGGCTTAGAATTAAGGGATAGGGTTTGTTCTTAGGGTAAGTGTTATGCAATAACATTAGGATAGGGGTTAAAGTTAGGGTTACAGTGAGGTTTACGTGTTAAGGTGAACAATAACATCAGGGTTAGGTGTTATGTTCAGGGTTAGGGTTATGGGTGAGGTGCAGGGTTTTTGCTTAGGGCATGGGCCCTGTCAGCACTAGCAGGGGGAGTTAGGGGGCTGTGATTGTCCCCGGGAACCCACTCTATTGTACACAGAGTATGGGCTCCTGGGTTTCATGCAGGACACTGTGGCAGAGCCAGCTTTCACGCATGGCTTTGGAGAATTGTAGGCTTTTAAAACTCTGAGATAGCAAGAAGTCTGAGAATTAGATTTAGGGTTAGGATTATGGTTAGGGTTAGGGATGAAGATTAGTCAGGGAGAGGGCTTAGGGTTAGGGCTTAAGCTTCGAGTGAGGATTAGGGGTTAGGGAGTAGGTGTTGGGTTTAGTGATAGGGTTAGGGCTTAGGGGTTAGGGTTGGGTTAGGGGCTAGGGTTAGATTTAGAGTGGGGTTAGGGTTAGCGTTAGGGGTTAGGGTTAGGGTTAAGGGATAGGATAAGGGTTAAGCGTTAAGGCTTAGGGTTAGCGTTAAGTGTTAGGTTTAGTTTTAAGGGTTAGGGTTACAGTTCGAGTTAAGGGTTAGTGTGGGGTTAACGGTTAGGGCTAGGGTTATGGGTTAAGGATAGAGTTAGGTTTAAGGCTTAGGATTAGGGTTCAGTGTTAGGGTTAGCATTAGGGATTAGGGTTAGGGTTAGGGGTTACGTTTACTCTTAGGGTTAGGTCTAGGCATTAGGGTACGTGTTAGTGTTAGGCTTAAGAGTTAGGGTTAGGTTTAATTGTTAGGATTAGGATCAGGGTTAAGGGTTAGGGTTAAGTGTCAAGTGTTACGGTTATTTTTAGGTGTACGGTTAGGGTTAGCGGTTAGGGTTAGGGTTAGTTTGTAGGGATAAGGCAATGTTTAGCAGTTTTGAATTAGCCTTAGGGATTAGGTGTTACAATTGTGGCTAGGAGTTAGGGTTAGAATTAAGGGATAGGGGTTGTTCTTAGGGTAAGTCTTATGCATTAACGTTAGGATAACAGGTTCAAGTTAGAGTTATGGTGAGGTTGATGTGTTAAGGTGAGCAATAGTATCAGGGTGAGCTGTGATGTTCAGGGTTAGGGTTATGGGTGAGGGGTAGTGTTTATGCTTATATCACGAGCCCTCTCTGCTCTAGGAGGGGGCTTAGAGGGCTGGGATAGATGCCGGAAGCCACTCTATCATACACTGGGTATGGGCCCCTTGGTTTCATGCCGGACACAGTGGCCAAGCCTCCTTCTACACATGGCATGGGAGGATTGTAGGCTTTGTAAACTCTGAGAAAGCAAGAAGTCTGAGAATTAAATTTAGGGCTAGGATTAGGGTTAGGGTTAGCAATATAGGTTACTGTTATGGTGAGGGCTTAGGGTTAGGGGTTTCAGTTAGGGTCAGGGTTAAAGGTTAGTGTTAGGTTTAACAGTTACAGTTAGGTTTAGGGTTAAGCTTTAAGGTTTAAGCTTAGGGTTAAGATTAGGGGTTAGGTTTTGGTACAGGGTAAGGGTTAAGTGCTAGGTTTAGGCTTAAAGATTAGGATTAGGGTTAGGGTTAAGGTTTAGTGTGAGGGTTAACGGTTAGGGTTAAGGTTAAGTGTTAGGTTTATGGGTTAGGGTTAGGGTTAAGTGTTCATGTTAGGTTTAGGGTTAGAGTTAAGTGTTATGGTTAGGGTTAGGGGTTTGGGTTAGGTTTAGGGTTCATGGTTAAGGTTACATTTAGGGGTTAGGTTTAGGGTAAGCGTTTAGTGTTAGTGTTGGGCATTAGGGTCAGGGCTTAGGTAGGGTTAGGGGTTAGGGTCAGTGTTTGGGCTTTGATTTGGCGGTTAGTTTAAGGGTACAGGACCTGTGTAATCTATGGTGAGAAGGGTGCAGAATGTTTCCATGCGACACCACACCATCGGATCCTGGGCCTTTGGCCCAGACCTACTTGCAGGACTCATGCGGAAACTCTACTCACGCATTGCATGGTTGTATTTTAGGCTTGGTTAACTCTGAGAATGGAAGTAGTGTGAGAAATAGGGTTATGGTTAGGGTTAAGGGTTTGGTGTTAGGGGTTAGGGTTCAAGTGAGGTTTAGTGGTTAGGGACTAGGATTTAGGGTTAGTGTTAGGGTTAGGGGTTAGTTTTGCATTAGGGGCTAGGGTTAGATTTATGGTTGGGGTTAGTGTTAGGGTTAGGATTAGGCATCAGGGTTAGTGTTAGGGTTAAAGGATAGGATTGGCGTTAAGCGTTTAGGCTTAGGGTTTGTGTTAAGTGTTAGGGTTGGGGTTTAGGCTTAGGGTTACGGTTTGAGTTAAGCTTTAGGGTGAGGGTTAAAGATTAGGCTTAGGATTATTGGTTAGGGATAGAGTTATGTTTAAGGGTTAGGGATAGGGTTAGGTTTAGGGTTCAGTGTTAGGGTTAGCATTAGGGGTTAGGGTTAGGGTTAGGGGTTAGGTGTAGTGATGTATTAAGGGCTATGGTTAGAATTAGGATTGGGGTTAGTGTTAGGTTTAGGGTTAGGGGTTAGGTTTAGGGTTAAGGGATAGGATTATGGTTAAGGGTTGGGCGTAGCTTTAGGGTTAAGATTTAGTGTTAGGGTCCGGTTTAAGGGTTAGGGTGAGGGTTAACGGTTAGGGTTAGGGTTGGGGTTAGGGGTTAGGGATATAGTTAGTATTAAGTGTTAGAGTTAGGTTTAGGGTTCAGGGTTAGGGTTAGCTTTAGGGGTTATGATTAGGGTTAGGTGTTAGTTTAGTGTTAGTGTTAGGTCTAGGCGTCAGGGTAAGGTTTAGGGTTAGGGTTAAGAGCTAAGGTTGGGTTTAGTGGTTAGGATTAGGGTTAGGGTTAGGAGTTAGGGTAAAGGGTCAAGGGTTAGCATTATTTTTAGCCATAGCTTTGGCGTTAGGAGTAAGGGTTAGGTTCAGTGTTAGGGTAACAGTAGGTTACCGTAACAGTAACTACATAGGGTAACAGTTAGTGTTAGTGGTTTAGAATTAGGGTTAGGGATTAGTTGTCACAGTTATGACTAGGAGATAGGGTTAGAATTATGGGATAGGGGTTAATCTCAGGGTAAGTGTTATGCATTAACGTTAGGATAAGAGGTTAAAGTTCAGGTTACGGTGAGGTTTACATTCTAAGGTGAGCAATAGAATCAGGGTTAAATGTTATTTTCAGGGTTAGAGTTTTGGGTGAGGTGTAGAGTTTATGCTTAGGGCACGGGCCTTGTCTGCATTAGGCGGGGGGGGGGGTTTAGGGGGCTGGGATTGTCACCAGGAACCCACTCTATCGTACTCTGGTTATGGGCCCCAGCGGTTCATTCAGGACACAGTGGAAGAGCCTCCTTTCACGCATGGCATGGGAGGATTGTAGGCTTTCTAAACTCTAAGAAAGCAAGAAGACTGAGAATTAGATTTAGGGTTAGGGTTAGGGTTCGGGTTAAGGATCAAGGTTAGTATTAGGGTGAAGGCTTAGAGTTAGGGGTTACGGGTAGCATTACAGGTTACTCTTAGTTTTAACCGTTACAGTTAGGTTCAGGGTTAAGGTTTATGGTTAGGTTTAAGGTTAGGGTTTAGGGTTTGGTACAGGATTAGGGTTAAATATTAGGTTTAGGGTTAAAGATTACGATTAAGGTTAGGTTTAAAGGTTAGTGTGAGGGTTAACAGTCAGGGTTAAAGTTAAGAGTTAGGGTTAGGGTTAGTGTTAGGATTAAGGGTTCATGTTAGGTTTAGGGTTAGAGTTAAGTGCTATGGTTAGCGCTCGAGGTTAGGGTTAGGTTTAGGGTTCACAGTTAGGGTTACGTTTAGAGGTTAGCATTAGGTTTAGGGATTAGCTTTAGGGTAAGAGTTTAGAGTTAGTGTTGGGCTTTAGGCTCAGGGCTTAGGTTTAGGGTCAGAGGTTAGGGTTGATGTTAGGGCTTAGATTTAGTGGTTAGTTTAAGGGCACAGGACCTGTTTATTCTACAGTGAGAGGGGTTAGGGTTAGGGTTAGGGTTGTCGTAGGGGTTAAGGTTAGATTTAACCTTGGGGTTAGTGTTAGGGTTAGGATTAGGGGGTTAGTGTTAGGGTTAGGGGTTAAAAACACCTACAGCCAGCCCTAACCCGATTTCTGACACTTCTTCCATTCTCAGAGTTAACCAAGCCTACAATACAGCCATGTCATGCGTGAGAAGAGGCTCCACCTGAGTCCTGTATGTAGGTCTTGGCCCAAGGCCCAGCGTACGGTGGTGTTGTGTCGCAGCGACCCTGTGCACCACTCTCACCATAGATTAAACAGGTCCTGTGCCCTTAAACTAACCGCTAAATCTCAGCCCTAACACTAATCCTAACCCCTAACCCTAAAAGTTATCCTTAACCCTACTGTTAACACTCAAACTAACCCTTAACTCTAACCCTTGTCATGATCTTTAACCCTAACCCTAACACTTAACCCTAACCCTGTGCCAAACCATAACCCCTAAGCTTAACCCTAACCCTAAACCTAAACCCTAAGTCTAACTGTAACTGTTAAACCTAACAGTAACTTTTAACCCTAAAACTAACCGTATCCCCTTACCCGAAGCCCTCACCCTAAGATTAAACTTCATCCCTAACCATAACGATAATCCTAACCTTAAATCTAATTCTCAGACTTCTTACTTTCTTAGAGATTTGAAAGCTTACAATCCTCCTTTACCATGCGTGAAATCAGGCTCTGCCAGAGTGTCCTACAAGAAACCCATGGGCCCATACCCTGCATACGATAGAGTGGGTTTCTGGTGACAATCGCATCCCCCTCAATCCCACTCTTAGGGCAGACAGGGCCCATACCCTAAGCAAAACCCTACCCCTCACTCATAATTCTAACCCTGATCCTATTGCTCACCTTAACACATAAACCTCACCGTAAACCTAACTTTAACCACTTATCCTAACATTAATGCATAACACTTATGCTAAGAACAACCCCTATCACTTAATTCTAACCCTAACTCCTAGCCATAACAGTAACCCCTAATCCCTAACCCTAATTCTAACCACTAAACATTACCTTAACCCTACAAACAACCCTAATACTAACCCTAACCTTAAACGCTAACCCTAACCTTATCCCTAAACATAACCTTAAAAGTTTACCCTAAACCCTAACCCTATCCCCTAACCCTAAGCCTAACCCTTAATTCTGATCCTAATCCTAACAATTAAACCTAACCCTAACCCTTAACCCTAACACTAACCCTTACCTTAATGCCGAGACCTAATCTTAGCAGTAAAGCTACCTCTAACCCTAACCCTAGACCTTAAACCTAACACTATCCCTAACTTATAACCCTAACCCTAACTGTTAACCCTCACCCTAACCCTTAACTCGGACCATAACCCTAACCCTTAACCCTAACCCTATCCCTTAATGCTAACCCTAAGCCTTAACCCTTAACCCTAATCCTATCCCTTAACCCTAACCCTAACCCCTAACCCTAACCCTAACCCTAACCCCAACCCTAAATCTATCTCTAGTCCCTAACCCAACCCTAACCGTTAACCCCTAATGCTAACATTAACCCTAACCCCTAATCCCTAACACCTAACCCTCACGCGAACACTAACCCCTAACCCCAAACACCTAACCCTAATCATAACCATAATTCTCACACTTCCTCCATTCTCAGAGTTAGCCAAGCCTACAATAAAACCATGCCATGCGTGAGAAGAGGCTCTGCCTGAGACCTGCATGTAGGTCTGGGCCCAAGGCCTAGGGTACGATGGTGTGGTGTGGCGATGACCCATTCTGCACACTTCTCACCATAGATTACACAGGTCCTGTGCCCTTAAAATAACCTCTAAATCTAAGCCCTAACGCTAACTCTAACACTAACCCTTAACCCTAAACTTAAGCCCTGACCCTAACGCCCAACACTAACATTAAACCCTTACCCTAATCCTTACCCATAACCCTAATGCCTAAATGTAACCCTAACGATGAACCCTAAACCTAACCCTAACCCCAAACCCTAACCATAACACTTAACTCTAACCCTAAACCTAACATGAACACTTAAACCTAAACTTAACCACTAACCCTAACACTTAACCTTAACCCTAACCGTTAACTCTCACACTAACCCTTAAACCTAACCCTAATCGTAATCTTTAACCCTAAACCTAACAGTTAACCCTTACCCTGTACCAAAACCTAACCCCTAACCTTAACCTTAACCCTAACACTTGACCCTAAAGCTAACTGTAACCATTAAACCTAACACTAACCTTTAACCCTGACCGTAACTCTAACCCCTAACCCTAAGCCCTCACCCTAATGCTAAACTTTATCCTTAACACTAACCATAATCCTATCCCTAAATCTAATTCTCAGACTTCTTGCTTTCTCAGAGTTTAGAAAGCCTACAATCCTCCCATGCCATGCGTGAAAAGAGGCTCTGCCACTGTGTCCTGCATGAAACCCAGGGACCCATACCCAGTGTACGATAGAGAAAGTTCTCGGCCACAATCCTAGACCCCTAATCCTCCCTCCTAGTGCAGACAGGGCCCGTGCCCTAAGCATAAAAAGTACGCCTAACATATAACCCTAACCTTGAACGTAACACCTAACCCTGATCCTACTGCTCACCTTATCATGTAGACCACACTGTAACCCTAACTTTAACCGCATCTCCTAAAGTTAATGCATAACACTTACACTGAGAACAACGCCTATCCCATAATTCTAACCCTAAATCTTAGCCATAACCATAAAACCTAATCCCTAACCCTAATTCTAAACTGCTAACCCTAACCTTAACACTACCAACAACCCTAACACTAACCCTAACCCTAACCCTCACCCCTAATCCTACCCTATGCCTAAAAGTAACCCTAACTCCTAACCCTTATCCCTAACCAAAAGCCCTGTCCCTAACCATAAGACTTAAGTCTCACCCTTATACCCTAACCCTAATACGAATCCTTAAGCCTAACCCCCAATCCTAACAATTAACCTTAACCCTAACTGTTAACGCTCACCCTAACCCTTAAATCAGACCAAAACCCTAACACTTAACCCTAACCCTAATCCCTAATGCTAACCCTAAGCCTTAACCCTTTACCCTAATCCTATCCCTTAAGCCTAACCCTAACCCTAATTCCTAACCCTAACCATAATCCCTAACCCTAACCCTAACACTAACCCTAACTCTGAATCTAACCCTAGCCCCTAAACCAACACTAACCCCTAACCCCTAACCCTAACACTAACACTAACTCCTAATTTCTAACCCCTGAACCACACTCGAACCCTAACCCCTAACCCCAAACAATTAACCATAACCATAACCCTAATTCTCACACTTCCTCCATTTTCAGAGTTCACCAAGCCTACAATAGAGCCATGCCATGAGTGAGAAGAGGCTCCGCCTGAGTCCTGCATGTAGGTCTGGGCCCAAGGCCCAGGTACGATGGTGTGGTGTCAAGGGGACCAATTCTGCACCCTTCTCACCATAGATTAAACAGGTCCTGTGCCCTTAAACTAACCGCTAAATCTAAGCCCTAACACTAAACCTAAACGCTAACCCTAAACCTAAGCCCTTATCCTAATGCCCAACACTAACACCAAACACTCACCCTAAACCTAACCCGTAACCCTAACCCCTAAACGTAACCCTAACCATGCACCCTATATCTAACCCTAACCCCTAACCCTAACCATAACACTTAATTCTAACCCTAAACTAACATAAACCCTTAACACTAAACCTAATCCCTAACCCTCATGCTTAACACTAACCGTTAATCCTCACACTTACCTTTAAACCTAACCCTAATTGTAATCTTTAACTCTAAACTTAACACTTAAACCTTAACCTGTACCAAAACCTATCCCCTAAACTGAACCCTAACACTAAACCTTAACGCTAAACCTAACTGTAACTGTTAAACCTAACACTAACCTTTAACTCTGACCCTAAACCTAACCCCTAACCCTAAGGCATCACCTTAACACTAAACTTCATCCCTAATTCTAACCATAATCCTAACCCTAAATCTAATTCTCAGACTTTTTCTTTCTCAGAGTTTAGAAAGCCTATAATCCTCCCACGCCATGTGTGAAAGGAGGCCCTGCCACTGTGTCCAGGGGCCAATACCCAGCATACGATAGAGTGCTTTCCCGGCGAATATGCTAGCCCCCTAACCTCTCCGCCTAGTGCAGACAAGGCACGTGCCCTAAGCATAAACACAACCCCTAACCAATAACCCTAACCATAACTGTTAACTCTCACCCTAACATTTAACCCTGACACTAACCCTAACCCGTAAACCTATCCCTAAACCTTTACCCAAAGCCTAAGCCTTAACTCTAACACTATCATTTAACCCTAGCCCTAACCCCTAAATGTTACACTAACCATGAACCCTAAGCCTAACCGTAACCCCTAACACTAACCATAACACTTAACTGTAACCCTAAACCTAACAAGACCCCTTAACCCTAACACTAACCCCTAACCCTAGCCCTTAAACTTAACCCTAAACTTTTACCCTCACACTAACCTTTAACACTAACCATAATGCTAATCTTTAACCCTAAACCTAACACTTAACTCTTACCCTGTACGAAACCCTAACCCCTGACCTTAACCCTGACAATAAACCTTAACCCTAAACCTAACTTTAACCGTTAAAACTAACACTAACCTTAACCCTAACTCTAACCCTAACCCTTAACCCTAAGCCCTCACCCTAACACTAATCGTCATCCCTAATCCTAACCATAATCCTATCCCTAAATCTTAATCTCAGACGTCTTCCTCTCTCAGAGTTTAAAAAGCCCTCACCCTAAAATTTAACCCTAAACCTAACTGTAACTGTTTAAACTAACACTAATCTTTAACCATAACCCTAACCCTTAACCTGAACCCTAAGCCAAACTCTTAACCCTAATCCTATCCCTTAACCCTAACTCTAATCCCTAACTCGAACGCTAACACTAACCCCAACCCTAAACCTAACCCTAGCCCCTAACCCAACCCTCACCCCAACCCCTAACCCTAACACTAACCCTAACCCCTAATGCCTAACCCCTAACCCTCATTTGAACACTCTCTCCTAAACCCAAATCCCTAACCCTAACCATAACCCTAATTCTCACACTTCTTCCATTCTAAGAGTTAACCAAGCCTACAATACAACCATGCCATGCATGAGAACAGGCTCCGCCTGATTCCTGCATGTAGGTCTGAGCCCAAGGCCCAGGGTACAATGCTGTGGTGTCTCAGCGACCGATTCCACACCCTTCTCGCCATAGATTAAACAGGTCCTCTGACCTTAAACTAATCGCTAAATCTAAGTCCTTACACTAACCCCTACCCTAAACAGAAACCCTGACCCAAACTCCCTTCACTAACACTATACCCTTACACCAAACCTAACCCCTAAACCTAACCCCTAAACATAACCTTAACCATGAACCCTAAACCTGAACCTAAACCCTAACACTTAAGTGTAACCCTAAACCTAACACGAACCCCTAATCCTAACCCTAAACCCTAACCCTAACCCTTCACCTTAACCCTAACCGTTAACCCTCAGCTAACCCTTAAACCTAACACTAATCCTAATCTTTACCCCTAAGCCGAACACTTAACCCTAACCCTGTACCAAACCCTAATCCCTAACACTAAGCCCTCTCCCTAACACTAAACTTCATCCCTAACCCTAACCGTAATCCTAACCCTAACTCTAATTCTCAGACTTCTTGCTTTCTCAGAGTTTAGAAAGCCTACAATCCTCCCATGCCATGCATGAAAGGAGGCTCTGCCACTGTGCCCTGCATGAAACCCAGAGGCCCATACCCAGCATACGATAAGTGGGTTCCTGGTGACAATCCCAGCCTCCGAGCCCCCCCACCTAGTGAAGACAGGGCCTGTGCCCTAAGCATAAACACTGCCCCTAACCCATAACCATAACCCTGATCATAACATCTGACCCTGATCCTATTGCTCACCTTAACATGTAAAACTCACCATAACCCTAATCCTAACCCCTTATCCTAACCTTAATGAATAATACTTACCCTGAGGACAACACCTATCCCATAATTCTAACCCTAACTCTTATTCATAACTGTAAAACCTAATACCTAATTGTAAGCTGCTAACCCTAAATTTAACCCTACCAACAGCCCTAACACTAACCCTAACCCTAACCCTTGATCCTTAAGCCTAAACCCTAACCCTAACCCTAATCCTAAGTATAAACTCTACCCCTCACCCATAACCCTAACCCTGAACATAAAACCTAACCCTGATCCTATTGCTCACCTTAACACGTAAAGCTCACCGTAACACTAACTTTAACCGCTTACCCTAACTTTAAGCATAAAACTGACCCTGAGACCAACCCCTATGCCATAATTCTAACCCTAACTCCTTACCATAACCATAACACCTAATCCCTAACCCTAATTCTAAACTGCTAAACCTAACCTTAAGCCTACAAAAAACCTTAACGGTAACACTAACCCTAACACCTAATCCTAACCCTGTGCCTGAAAATAAACCTAACCCTTAACCTTTAACCCTAATGCTAACCCATAACCCTAACCATAACACTTTAACCCTAAATCTAACACGAACGCTTAACACTAGCCCTAAACCCTAACCCTAACCCTTAAACACAAACTTAACCATTAACACTCACACTAACCGTCAACCCTAATCCGAATTCTAATCTTTAACCCTAAACCTAACACTTAACCCTAACCCTGTACCAAACCCTAACCCCTAACCATAACCCTCACCCTAAAACGTAACCCTAAACCTAACTGTAACCGTTAAACCTAACTCTAACATTTAACCTTAACTCTACCCATAATCCCTAGCCCTAATCCCTCACCCTAGCACTAACCTCATTCCTAACCCTAACTATAATCCTAACCCTAAATCTAATTATCAGACTTCTTGCTTTCTCAGCGTTAGAAAGCCTACAATCCTCCCATGCCATGAATAAAAGGAGGCTCTACCACTGTGTCCTGCCGGAAACCCCAGTGCCCATACTCAGCATACACTAGAGTGGGTTCCCGACGACAATCGCAACCCCAAACCCCTCCCCCCCTGCCTAGTGCAGACAGGGCCCGAGTCGTAAGCATAAACCCTACCCCTCACCCCTAACCATAACCCTGAACATAACACCTGACCCTGATCCCATTGCTCACCTTAAAATGTAAATCTCACCATAACCCTAAATTTAACCCCTTATCATAACGTTAATGCATAACACTTACCCTGAGAACAACTCCTATCTCTGAATTCTAACCCTAACTCCAAGCCATAACCATAACACCTAATCCCTAATGCGAATTCTAAACTGCTAACCCTAACCTTAAACCTACCATCAAACCAAACATTACCCTAGCCCCTAACTTTAAAACTATGCCTAAAAATAACCCTAACACTTCACCCTTAATCCTAACCCCTAACTCTAACCCTAACCCTATCCCTAAGACGCTAACCATAACCCTAACTGTTAACCCTCACCCTAACACGTAACCCTGAACTTAACCCTAAACCTTAACACTAACCCTTAACCCTAACCCTAAGCCAAACCCTTAACCATAATCCTATCCTTTAACCCTAAACGCTAACCCTAATATTAACCCCAACCCTAAACCTAACCCTAGCACCCTAACCCAAACCCAACAACTAACCCCTATCCCTAACACTAACCCTAACTCCTAATCCCTAGGACCTAACCCTGACTCGAACCATAATCCCAAACTCCAAACCCCTAACCCAAACCCTAACCCTGATTCTCACACTACTTCCATTCTCAGAGTGAAGCAAGCCTACAATACAGCTATACTATGCGTGAGATGAGGCTCCACCTGAGTCCTGCATGTAGGTCCTTTCCCAAGGATCAGGGAACGATTTTGTGCTTTCGTGGAGACTCCGACAGCACCCTTCTCACCGTAGATAAAACAGGTCCTGTGCCCTTAAACTAAAAGCTAAATCTCAGCCCTAACACTAACACTAACCCCTAACGGTAAACATAAGCTCCGACCGTAACGCTGAACACGAACTCTAAAACCTTACCCTAAACCTAAGCCCTAACCCTAACACTAACCCCTAAACATAACACTAACCATGAACCCTAAACCTAACCCTAACCATAACACTTAACGCTAACCCTAAAGCCTACACGAAGACTTATTCCTAACACTAACAAAAACCCTAGCCCTTAGTCTTGATCCTTATCATTAACCCTCACACTAGCCCTTAACCCTAACCCTAATCCTAATCTTTAACCCTAAAGCTAAAACTTAAGCCTAACACTGTACCAAACACTAAACCTTAACCTTAACCCTAACCCTAAAACATAACCATAAACCTGACTGTAACGGTTAAACCTAACACTAACCTTTAACCCTAACCACTGACCTTAAGAACGCACCCTAACACTAACCTTCATCCCTAAACATTACCATAAACCTACCCCTAAATCTAATTCTCAGACTTCTTGCTTTCTCAGAGTTTAGAAAGCCTACAATTCTCCCACGTCATGAGTAAAAGGAGGCTCTGCCACTGTGTCCTGCAAGAAACCCGGGGGCCCATAACTAGTGCATGATAGAGCGGGTTCCCAGTGGCAATCCTAGTCCCTAACCCCCCCCCCTCCTGGTGAAGACAGGGCCCGTGCGCTAAGCAAAAACACTATCCCTAACAGATAACCCTAACTCCAAACATAAAACCTAACCCTGATCCTGTTGCTCACCTTAAAACATAAACCTAACCATAACACTAATTTATCCCCTTATGTTAACGTTAATGCATAGCACCCAAAGAAGAAGCCCTATCCCATAATTCTAAACCTAACCCCTAGCCATAACCATAACACCTCATCCATATTCTAAAGTGCCAACCCTAAACTTCAACCTACCATCAACCCTAACCCTAACCCTAACCCTTAACCCTAAGCCCTCACCCTAACACTAATCTTCATCCCTAAACCGTGCCGTAATCCTAACCCGAAATCTAATTCTCAGACTTCTTGCTTTCTCAGAGTTTTGAAAGCCTACAATCCTACTAAGCCATGCATGAAAGCCCGCTCTGCGACAGTGTCCTGCAGGAAACCAGAGGCCCATACACTGCATACGATAGAGTAGGTTACCAGCGACCATCACAGACCCCTATCTTTGCCTCCTAGTGCATACAGGGCCCGTGCCCAGAGCATAAACCCTACCCCTCACCCATAAGACTAACCCAGAACATAACACCTAACCCTGATCATACTGCTCACCTTAAGAGGTAAAGCTCACCATAACCCTAACTTTAACATCTTATCTTAACGTTAATGCATGACACCCTGAGAAAAAGCACTATACTGTAATTCTAACGCTAACTCCTAGCCATAACCATAACACCTGATCCCGAATTCTGAAACGCCAACCCTAACCTTAACCCTACCAACAACACTAACACTAACCCTAACACCTTACCCTGACCCTACGCATAAAAATAACCCTAACCATTGATCCTTAGTCATAACCCCTAACCTTAACCCTAACACTTAACCCTAATCCCAAGCCTAACCATTAAACATAACCCTAACACTTAACCTTAAACCTAACCTTTACCTTAATGCCTAGAGATCTAACCCTAACACTGACTTACAGTTAACACTAACCCTAACCCCCTAATGTTAACCTTAAACCTGAACCATAAACCTAACCCTTAAACCTAATCCTTAAACCTAATTTGTAGCATTGCTAAAATCTTAGATTGGAAAAGTTGCGAGAGTCATACATAGGAATGTTAACATTCACTCAATGAAAGCAACTATAAGGGGTGCTTTCCAGGCTGGCTACACTCTAATTTGGAAAAAGTGCGACAGTCATATATAGGAAGGCTTATATTCACTCAGACAAAGCAATTATGTGTAGGTGTATAGTAGGCATGCTAACTCTAGTTTGGAAAATTTTGAGAGCCATGTATAGGAAAACTTACAGTAACTTAGAGAAAGCAACGAACAGGGGTGGAGTGTAGGCTTTCTAAACTCTAGTTTGGAGGAAGTGCCATAGTCATATATAGGAACGCTTAAATTCGTTCAGAGAAAACAGCTGTCGGGGATTTGTTTGTAGACTTATTCAACTCTAGTTTGGAAGAAGTGCGAGAGACATATATAGGAATGTTTACATTGACTCAAAGAAAGCAACTATGGGGGAGTGTTATTTTGGCATGCCAGATGTTAGTTAAGAAGAGGTACAAGACTCATATATAGGAACGCTTACATTCACACAGCGAGAGCAACTACGGAGTAGTGTCAGGTAGACATACTAAAGTCTAGCTTGGGAGAAGTTCCAGAGTCCTATATAGGAAAGGTAACAGCCACTTTGAAAAAGCAAGTTTTGGCGGGTGGTTTGTAGGCCTGCAAAACCCTGTTTTGGTTGAAGTGTGAGAGTCATATATGAGAACGCTTACATTCACTCAGAGAAAGCAATGATGGGGTTGTTTGTAGGCTTACTAAACTGCAGTTTAGAAGAAGCAGGAGAATCACATATAGGAGCACATACATTTTGACGCACTGAAAGTAACTATGGGGTGGTGTTTTATAGGCATGCTAAACTCTAGTTTGGACGAAGTTTGAGAATCACATATAAGAAAGCTTAGAGTCACTTAGAGAAAGCAAATCTCTGGGTGTGGAATGTAGGCCTGCTAAACTCTATTTTGGTTTAAGAGTGAGAGTCATATATGGGAAGGCTTACATTCCCTCAGAGAAAGCAACGACGGCGTGGTGGTTTGTAGGCATACTAAACTCTAGTTTGGAAGAAGTAGGAGAATGATATATGGGAACGCTTACATTCGCGTAGAGAAAGCAATTATGGGGTGGCGTTTTTGTACCCATGCTAATCTCTAGTTTGGAAGAAGTTAAGGAGTAATATATAGGAAAGGGTACAGTCATAGAAACCAACTCTCGGGGGATGTTTTGTACACCTGCAAAACTCCAGTTTGGAAGTGGGAGAGAGTCATATTGGGGACCGCGTGCATTCACTCAGAGAAATCAACGATGGGATTGTGATTTGTAGGCATAGTCAACTCTAGTTTGGAAGAAGTACGAGAATCGTATATAGGAAAGCTTACCTTCACGCAGAGAAAGCAACTATGGAGTGATGTTTGTATGCCTACTAAAATATAGTTTGGAGGAAGTTCAAGAGCCATATCTGGGAAGCTTACAGTCACTTAGAGAAAGCAACCCTCGGGGGTGTTTCGTAGGCCTGCTAAACTCTATTTTCAATGAAGTGTTAGAATAATATATGGGAACTCAGTGAAAGCAACGTTGTGGTTGTGGTTCCTAGAAGAAGCAAGAGAATCACATGTAGAACCGCTTACATTCCGGCACCGAATGCAACTATGGGGTGGTGTTTTGTAGGCTTGCAAAACTCTAGTTTGGACTAAGTTTGAGAGTCATATATAGGAAAGTTTACAGTCACGTAGAGAAAGCAACTCTCTGGGTGTGGAATGTAGAGTTATTTTGGTTGAAATAGAGTTATTTTGGTTGAAGTGTGAGAGTCATATATGGGAACGCTACATTCACTCAGAGAAAACAACGTTTGGGTGGTGGTTTGTAGGGCATACTAAACTGTAGTTTGGAAGAAGTACGAGAGTCCTATATAGGAACACTTACATTCACACAGAGAAAGCACTTATGGCGTCAGGTTTTGTAGGCATGCTAAACTGCAGTTTGGAAGAAGTTGGAGAACCTTATACAGGAAAGATTACCGTCACCTAGGGAAAGCAACTCTCGGGAGATTTTTTTTGTACACATGCTAAACTCTAATTTGGATGAAGTGTGAGAGTCAAACATGGGACCGCTTACATTCCCTCAGAGAAACAACACTGGGGTGGTTTTTGTAGGCATACTAAATAGTTTGGAAGAAGTACGAGAATGATATTTGGGAACGCTTACATTCACACAGAGAAAGCAACTACGGGGTGGTGTTTTGTAAGCATGCTATAGTTTGGAAGAAGTTCCAAACCTGAACAGTCATTTAGAGAAAGCAACTCTTGGTGGGTGATTTTTAGGTCTGCTAAATTGTATTTTGAAAGAAGTACCAGAGTCATATATACTAATGCTTACATTCATGCAAAGAAAAAACCATGGGGTGATGTTTTGTGGGCATGTTAACCTGTAGTTTGGAAGAAGTTGGAGAGTCTTATTTAGGAAAGCTTACAGTCACCTAGAGAAAGCAACTCTCGGGAGAGCCTTTCTTGGCCTGCTAAACTCTACTTTGCATCAATTGTGAGAGTCAAACATGGGAATGCTTTCATTCATTCAGAGAACGCAACGTTTGGGTGGTGGTTTGTAGGCATTCTAAACTGTATTTTGGAGGAAGTACGAGAGTCATGTATATGAACGCTTACATTCATGCAGAGAAAGCATCTGTGGGGTGGTTTCTAGGCATGCTAAACTCTAGTTTGGACGAAGTTTGAGAATCACATATAAGAAAGCTTAGAGTCGCTTAAAGCAAATCTCTGGGTGTGGAATGTAGGTGTGCCAAACTCTATTTTGGTTTCAGAGTGAGAGTCATATATGGGAAGGCTTACATTCACTCAGAGAAAGCAACGATGGTGTGGTCGTTTGTAGGCGTACTGAACTCTAGTTTGGAAGAAGTAGGAGAATGATATATGGGAACGCTTACATTCATGCAGAGAAAGCAATTATGGGGTGGCTTTTTTGTAGCCATGCAAATCTCTATTTTGCAAGAAGTTAAAGAGTAATATATAGGAAAGCGTACCGTCATTTATAGAAACCAACTTTCGGGGGATGATTTGTAGGCCTGCAAAACTCTACTTTGGAAGAAGGGGGAGAGTCATATGGGGGACTGGGTATATTCACTCGGAGAAATCAACGATGGGGTTGTGGTTTGTAGGCATACTAAACTCTAGTTTGGAAGAAGGACGAGAATCATATATAGGAACGCTTACATTCATGCAGAGAAAGCAACTATGGAGTGATGTTTGTATGCCTACTAAACGATAGATTGGAGGATGTTCGAGAGTCATATCTGGAAAGCTTACATTCATTTAGAGAAAGCAACTCTCTGGGGGTGGTTCGTAGGCCTGCTAAACTCTATTTTCAATGAAGTGTTCGAGTCATATACAGGAACGCTTACATTCACTTAGAGAAAGCAACGTTGGGGTGGCCGTTTTTGAGCATACTAAACTCTACTTTGGAAGAGGTACGAGAGACATACATAGGAACGCTTACATTAACACAGAGAAAGCAAATACGGGGTGCTGTAGTGCAGGCATGCTAAACTATAGATTGGAAGAAGTTCGAAAGCTGACAGTCACTTAGAGAAAGCAACTCTTGGCGGGTGATTTTTAGGTCTGCTAAATTGTATTTTGAAAGACGTACAAGAGTCATATATACAAACGCTTACATTTATGCAGAGAAAGAAACTATGGGGTGATGTGTTGTTGGCATGCTAAACTGCAGTTTGAAAGGACTTCCAGAGTGCTATATAGGATAGCTACAGTCACCTAGAGAAAACAACACTTGGGACAGCTTTGCAAGCCTCTAAACACTAATTAGCAGCAATTGTGAGAGTCAAATATGGGAAAGCTTACATTCACGGAGAGAACACAACGTTTGGGTGGTGGTTTGTAGGCATAATAACTGTAGGTCGGAAGAAGTAGGAGAGTCATATATATGAACAGTTACATTCACGCAGAGAAAGAAACTGTTGGGTGGTGTATGTACGCATGTTAATCTATACTTTGGAGGAAGTTTGAGAGTCATATCTGGGGAAAATTACAGTCACATAGCTAAATCAGCCATCGGGGACTGGTTTGTAGGTCTGCTAAATTCTATTTTGGAAAAAGTGATTCATATAAGGGAATGCTTATGTTCACTCAGAGAAAGCAACGATGCGGTGGTGTATTGTTGGCATGCTAAACTTTAGTTTGGAATAAGTTCGAGAGTTTTACATAGGAAAGCTTACATTCACCTAGAGAAAGCAACTCTCAGGATGTGGTTTATAGGCCTGGTGAACTCTAATTTAGATCAAGTGTGAGAGTCATACATATGAGTTCCAAAATACAGTTTAGTATGCCTACAAACCACCAGCCTAACATTGCTTTCTCTGAGTGGATATAGGCCTTCCCTTATATGAATCTCGGACTGCTTTCAAAATGCAATTTGCCGGACCTACAAAACACCGCCCGAGAGTTGCTTTCTCTCACTATAAGCTTTCCTATATATGACTTTGGGACATAGTTTAGCATGCCAACAAAAGGCCACCCCATAGTTTGCGTGAATGTAAGCGTTCCTATGCATCACGCTCGTACTTCTTCCAAAGTATAGTACACCTACCAACCACCTCCCCAACGTTGCTTTTTCTGAGTGAATGTAAGCATTCTTTTATTCTCGTACTTCCTCCAAACTCCAGTTTAGTGTGACTAAAAATCACCACCGCAACCTTGCTTTCTCTGAGTGAATGTTAGCGTTCCCATTTATGATTCACACTTCATCCAAAATAGAATTTAGCAGAACTACAAACCGGCCCCCAAGGGTTGCTTTCTCTGTGAGACTGTAAGCTTTCCTATTACTCCTAACTTCTTCGCAACTAGAGATTTGCATGCCTACAAAACACCACCCCATAGTTGCCCTCTCTGCGTGAATGTAAGCACTCATATATATGACTCTGCTACTTCTTCCAAAATACAGTTTAGTATGCTTACAAAAAACCAACCAAACGTTGCGTTCTCTGAGAGAATGTTAGCGTTCCCAAGTATGACTGTTCCAAATGATGCAAAGTAGAGTTTAGCAGGCTTACAAACTATCTCTCGAAAGTTGCTTCCTCTGGGGGACTGTAAGCTTTCCTATAAAAGACTGTCGAACTTCTTCGAAACTACATTTCAGCACGCCAACAAAACATCACCACATAGTTTCTTTCTCAGCATAAATATAAGCGATTTTATATATGACTCTTGTACTTCTATCAAAATACAATTTAGCAGACCTCAAAATCAACCGCCAAGAGTTGCTTTCTCTAAGTCACTGTCAGCTTTCGAACTTCTTCCAAATTATATTTTATCATGCCTACAAAACACCACCCCATAGTTGCTTTCTCTGCGTCCATATAATCGTTCATATATATGACTCTCGTACTTCTTCCAAACTGGAGTTAGTATACCTACAAACCGGCACCCAATTTACCTTTCTCTGAGTGAATGAAGCGTATCCATGTATGCCTCTTTCACTTCATCCAAATTAGAGTTTAGCGGCCCACAAACCACCTCCTGTGAGTTGCTTTCTCTAGGTGACTGTAAACTTTCCTATATAAGACTCTCGAACTTCTTCCAAACTACAGTTTAGCATGCCAACAATACAGCTCCCCATCGTTGATTTCTTTGAGTGAACATAAGCGTTCCCATATATGACTCTCACTCTTCTTCCAAAATAGAATTTAGCAGACCTACACAACACCCGATGGTTCCAATTCTCTAGGTGACTTTAATTTTTCCCACATATGACTCTCGAACTTCCTCCAAACTACAGATTAGCATGCATACATACGCCACCCAACAGTTGCTTTCTCTGCGTGAATGTAACCGTTCATATATGACTCTCCTACTTCTTCCGAACTACAGTTATTATGCCTACAAACCACCACCCAAACGTTGTGTTCTCTCAGTGAATGTAAGCGTTCCCATGTTTGACTCTCACAATCGCTGCTTGTTAGAGTTTAGCAGGCTTGCAAAGCTCTCCTGAGTGTTGCTTTCTCTAGGTGACTGTAAGCTATCCTACATAACACTCTCGAACTTCTTCCAAACTGCAGTTTAGCATCCCCACAACACATCACCCCATAGTTTCTTTCTACGCATGAATGTAAGCGTTTGTATATAAGACTCTGACACGTCTTTCAAAATACAATTTAGCAGACTTAAAAAATCACCCGCCAAGAGTTGCTTTCTCTAAGTGACTGTCAGCTTTCGAACTTCTTCCAATCTATAGTTTAGCATGCCTGCACTACAGCACCCCGTATTTGCTTTCTCTGTGTTAATGTAAGCGTTCGTATTTATGTCTCTTGTACCTCTTCCAAAGTAGAGTTTAGTATGCTCACAAACGGCCACCCCAACGTTGCTTTCTCTGAGTGAATGTAAGCGTTCCTGTATATGATTTTAACACTTCTTTGAAAATAGAGTTTAGCAGGCCTACGAACCACCCCCCCGAGAGTTTCTTTCTCTAAATGACTGTAAGCTTTCCAGATATGACTCTCGAACATCCTCCAAACTATAGTTTAGTAGGCATACACACATCACTCCATAGCTGGTTTGTCTGCGTGAATGTAACCGTTCATATATATGACTTTCCTACTTCTTCCGAACTACAATTAAGGCCACAAACTGCAACCCAAACCTTGCGTTCTGAGTGGATGTAAACCTTCCCATACTTGACTTTAAGAGTTGGTGCAAATTATCAGGCTTAGAAACCATCTCCCAAGAGTTGCTCTCTCTAGGTGACTGTAAGCTTTGCTATATAAGATTCTAAACTTCCTCCAAACTATAGTTTAGTAGGCATACAAACCTCACTCCATAGTTGCTTTCTCTGCATGAATGTAAGCGTTCCTATATATGATTCTCGTACTTTCTCCAAACTAGAGTTTAGTATGCCTACAAAACACAACCCCATCCTCGATTTCTCTGAGTCAATGTACGTGGTCCCCAATATGACTCTCCCACTTCTTCCAAAGTAGAGTTTTGCAGGCCTACCCTTCATCCCCCGAAAGTTGGTTTCTATAAATGAGTGTACGCTTTCCTATATAACTTCTTCCAAACTAGAGATTAGCATGGGTACAAAAAAGCCACCCCATAATTGCTTTCTCTGCATGAATGTAAGCGTTCCCATATATCATTTTCCTACTTCTTCCAAACTAGAGTTTAGTATGCCTACAAACCACCACACTATCGTTGCTTTCTCTGAGTGAATGTAACCCTTTCCATATATGACTCTCAATCTAAACCAAAATAGAGTTTAGCACGCCTACCTTCCACACCCAGAGATTTGCTTTCTCTAAGTGACTCTAAGCTTTCTTATATGTGATTCTCAAACTTCGTCCAAACTAGAGTTTAGCACGCCTAGAAAACACCACCCCACAGTTCCTTTCTCTGCATGAATGTAAGCGTTTGAATATATGACTCTGGTACTTCTTTCAAAATACAATTTAGCAGACCTAAAAATCCACCGCCATGAGTTGCTTTCTCTAAGTGACTGTCTGCTTTCGAACTTCTTCCAAACTATATTTTAGCAGGCCTAAAAAACACCACCCCATAATTGCTTTCTCTGCGTCCATATAAGCGTTCATATATATGACTCTAGTACTTCTTCCAAACTGGAGTTAGTATACCTACAAACCGGCACCCCAATTTACCTTTCTCTGAGTGAATGAAGCGTATCCATGTATGCCTCTTTCACTTCATCCAAATTAGAGTTTAGCGGCTTACAAACCACCTCCTGTGAGTTGCTTTCTCTAGGTGACTGTAAACTTTCCTATATAAGACTCTCGAACTTCTTCCAAACTACAGTTTAGCATGCCAACAATACAGCGTCCCATCGTTGATTTCTCTGAGTGAACATAAGCGTTCCCATATATGACTCTCACTCTTCTTCCAAAATAGAATTTAGCAGACCTACACACCAGCCCCCCGATTGTTCCTTTCTCTAAATGACTCTAATTTTCCCCAGATATGACTCTCGAACTTCCTCCAAACTACAGATTATGATGATTACATACGCCACCCCACAGTTGCTTTCTCTGCGTGAATGTAACCGTTCATATATGACTCTCCTACTTCTTCGAACTACAGTTGTTATTCCTACAAACCACCACGACAAAGTTCTTTCTCTGAGTGAATGCAAGCGTTCT
Organism: Eulemur rufifrons; assembly: GCF_041146395.1. NCBI lineage: Eukaryota > Metazoa > Chordata > Mammalia > Primates > Lemuridae > Eulemur > Eulemur rufifrons. Next base: position 834,299 of record NW_027182865.1, on the reverse strand, counting down.
CACACATCATCCAAATTACAGTTTAGTAGACCTACCAACAAACTACAGAGAGTTGTTTTCTCTGTGTCACTGTAATCTTTCCTATATAAGGCTCTCGAACTTCTTCCAAACCACAGTTTAGCATGCCAACAAAATACGATCACAGAGTTGCTTTCTCTGCGTGAATGTAAGCATTCGTATATATGACTCTCCTACTTCCTCCAAAATACAGTTTAGAATGCTTACAAACCACCACCCAAACGTTGCGTTCTCTGAGTGAATGTAAGCGTTCCCATGTTTGACTCTCACAATTGATGCAAATTAGAGTTTAGCACGCTTAGAAACAATCTGCCGAGAGTTACTTTCTCTAGGTGACTGTAAGCTTTCTCATATAAGACTCGCGAACTTCTTCCAAACTACACTTTAGCATCCCAACGAAACACTGCCCGATCGTTGATTTCTCTGAGTGAACATAAGCGTTCCCACATATGAATTTCACTCTTCTTCCAAAATAGAATTTAGCAGATCTACAAAACGGCCCCCGATTGTTGCTTTCTCTAAGTGACTGAAATTTTCCCCAGATATGACTCTCGAACTTCCTCCAAAGTATAGATTAACATGCGTACATACACCACCCAACAGTTTCTTTCTCTGCGTGAATGTAACCGTTCATATATATGACTCTCCTACTTCTTCCGAACTACAGTTATTATGCCTACAAACCACCACCCAAACGTTGTGTTCTCTCCGTGAATGTAAGCGTTCCCATGTTTGACTCTCACAATTGCTGCTAATTAGTGTTTAGAGGCTTGTATAGCTGTCCCGAGTGTTGCTTTCTCTAGGTGACTGTAAGCTATCCTATATAACACTCTCGAACTCCTTGCAAACTGCAGTTTAGCATCCCCACAACACATCACCCCATAGTTTCTTTCTCTGCATGAATGTAAGCGTTTGTATATGACTCTGGTACGTCTTTCAAAATACAATTTAGCAGACCTAAAAATCACCCGCCAAGAGTTGCTTTCTCTAAGTGACTGTCAGCTTTCGAACTTCTTCTAATCTATAGTTTAGCATGCCTGCACTACAGCACCCCGTATTTGCTTTCTCTGTGTTAATGTAAGCGTTAGTATTTGTCTCTCGTACCTCTTCCAAAGTAGAGTTTAGTATGCTCAAAAACGGCCACCCCAACGTTGCTTTCTCTGAGTGAATGTAAGCGTTCCTGTATATGATTCGAACACTTCATTGAAAATAGAGTTTAGCAGGCCTACGAACCACCCCCAGAGAGTTGCTTTCTCTAAATGAATGTAAGCTTTCCAGATATGACTCTCGAGCATCCTCCAATCTATCGTTTAGTAGGCATACAAACATCACTCCATAGTTGCTTTCTCTGCATGAATGTAAGCGTTCCTATATATGATTCTCGTCCTTCTTCCAAACTAGAGTTTAGTATGCCTACAAACCACAACCCCATCGTTGATTTCTCCGAGTGAATGTACCCAGTCCCCCATATGATTCTCCCCCTTCTTCCAAAGTAGAGTTTTGCAGGCCTACAAACCATCCCCCGAAAGTTGGTTTCTATAAATGACGGTACGCTTTCCTATATATTTCTCTTTAACTTCTTGCAAAATAGAGATTAGCATGGCTACAAAAAAGCCACCCCATAATTGCTTTCTCTGCATGAATGTAAGCGTTCCCATATATCATTCTCCTACTTCTTCCAAACTAGAGTTCAGTATGCCTACAAACCACCACACCATCGTTGCTTTCTCTGAGTGAATGTAAGCCTTCCCATATATGACTCTCACTCCGAAACCAAAATAGAGTTTAGCACGCCTACATTCCACACCCAGAGATTTGCTTTAAGCGACTCTAAGCTTTCTTATATGTGATTCTCAAACTTCGTCCAAACTAGAGTTTAGCATGCCTAGAAAACACCACCCCAGAGTTGCTTTCTCTGCAAGAATGTAAGCGTTTGAATATATGACTCTGGTATTTCTTTCAAAATACAATTCAGCAGACCGAAAAATGAACCGCCGAGAGTTGCTTTCTCTAAGTGACTGTCTGCTTTCGAACTTCTTCCAAACTATATTTTAGCAGGCCTACAAAACACCACCCCATAGTTGCTTTCTCTGCGTCCATATAAGCGTTCATATATATGACTCTAGTACTTCTTCCAAACTGGAGTTAGTATACCTACAAACCGGCACCCCAATTTACCTTTCTCTGAGTGAATGAAGCGTATCCATGTATGCCTCTTTCACTTCATCCAAATTAGAGTTTAGCGGCTTACAAACCACCTCCTGTGAGTTGCTTTCTCTAGGTGACTGTAAACTTTCCTATATAAGACTCTCGAACTTCTTCCAAACTACAGTTTAGCATGCCAACAATACAGCGTCCCATCGTTGATTTTTCTGAGTCAACATAAGTGTTCCCATATATGACTCTCACTCTTCTTCCAAAATAGAATTTAGCAGACCTACACACCAGCCCCCGATTGTTCCTTTCTCTATGTGACTCTAATTTTCCCCAGATATGACTCTCGAACTTCCTCCAAACTACAGATTATGATGATTACATACGCCACCCCACAGTTGCTTTCTCTGCGTGAATGTAACCGTTCATATATGACTCTCCTACTTCTTCGAACTACAGTTGTTATTCCTACAAACCACCACGACAAAGTTCTTTCTCTGAGTGAATGCAAGCGTTCTCACACTTCATCCAAATCACAGTTTAGCAGACCTACCAAGAAACTACAGAGTTGTTTTCTCTGTGTCACTGTAATCTTTCCTATATAAGGCTCTCGAACTTCTTCCAAACCACAGTTTAGCATGCCAACAAAATACGACCACAGAGTTGCTTTCTCTGCGTGAATGTAAGCATTCGTATATATGACTCTCCTACTTCCTCCAAAATACAGTTTAGAATGCTTAAAAACCAGCCACCCAAACGTTGCGTTCTCTGAGTGAATGTAAGCGTTCCCATGTTTGACTCTCACAATTGCTGCTAATTAGTGTTTAGAGGCTTGTAAAGCTGTCCCGAGTGTTGCTTTCTCTAGGTGACTGTAAGCTATCCTATATAACACTCTCGAACACCTTCCAAACTGCAGTTTAGCATCCCCACAACACATCACCCCATAGTTTCTTTCTCTGCGTGAATGTAAGCGTTTGTATATGACTCTGGTACGTCTTTCAAAATACAATTTAGCAGACCTAAAAATCACCCGCCAAGAGTTGCTTTCTCTAAGTGACTGTCAGCTTTCGAACTTCTTCTAATCTATAGTTTAGCATGCCTGCACTACAGCACCCCGTATTTGCTTTCTCTGTGTTAATGTAAGCGTTAGTATTTGTCTCTCGTACCTCTTCCAAAGTAGAGTTTAGTATGCTCAAAAACGGCCACCCCAACGTTGCTTTCTCTGAGTGAATGTAAGCGTTCCTGTATATGATTCGAACACTTCATTGAAAATAGAGTTTAGCAGGCCTACGAACCACCCCCAGAGAGTTGCTTTCTCTAAATGAATGTAAGCTTTCCAGATATGACTCTCGAGCATCCTCCAATCTATCGTTTAGTAGGCATACAAACATCACTCCATAGTTGCTTTCTCTGCATGAATGTAAGCGTTCCTATATATGATTCTCGTCCTTCTTCCAAACTAGAGTTTAGTATGCCTACAAACCACAACCCCATCGTTGATTTCTCCGAGTGAATGTACCCAGTCCCCCATATGATTCTCCCCCTTCTTCCAAAGTAGAGTTTTGCAGGCCTACAAACCATCCCCCGAAAGTTGGTTTCTATAAATGACGGTACGCTTTCCTATATATTTCTCTTTAACTTCTTGCAAAATAGAGATTAGCATGGCTACAAAAAAGCCACCCCATAATTGCTTTCTCTGCATGAATGTAAGCGTTCCCATATATCATTCTCCTACTTCTTCCAAACTAGAGTTCAGTATGCCTACAAACCACCACACCATCGTTGCTTTCTCTGAGTGAATGTAAGCCTTCCCATATATGACTCTCACTCCGAAACCAAAATAGAGTTTAGCACGCCTACATTCCACACCCAGAGATTTGCTTTAAGCGACTCTAAGCTTTCTTATATGTGATTCTCAAACTTCGTCCAAACTAGAGTTTAGCATGCCTAGAAAACACCACCCCAGAGTTGCTTTCTCTGCATGAATGTAAGCGTTTGAATATATGACTCTGGTATTTCTTTCAAAATACAATTCAGCAGACCGAAAAATGAACCGCCGAGAGTTGCTTTCTCTAAGTGACTGTCTGCTTTCGAACTTCTTCCAAACTATATTTTAGCAGGCCTACAAAACACCACCCCATAGTTGCTTTCTCTGCGTCCATATAAGCGTTCATATATATGACTCTAGTACTTCTTCCAAACTGGAGTTAGTATACCTACAAACCGGCACCCCAATTTACCTTTCTCTGAGTGAATGAAGCGTATCCATGTATGCCTCTTTCACTTCATCCAAATTAGAGTTTAGCGGCTTACAAACCACCTCCTGTGAGTTGCTTTCTCTAGGTGACTGTAAACTTTCCTATATAAGACTCTCGAACTTCTTCCAAACTACAGTTTAGCATGCCAACAATACAGCGTCCCATCGTTGATTTCTCTGAGTCAACATAAGCGTTCCCATATATGACTCTCACTCTTCTTCCAAAATAGAATTTAGCAGACCTACACACCAGCCCCCGATTGTTCCTTTCTCTATGTGACTCTAATTTTCCCCAGATATGACTCTCGAACTTCCTCCAAACTACAGATTATGATGATTACATACGCCACCCCACAGTTGCTTTCTCTGCGTGAATGTAACCGTTCATATATGACTCTCCTACTTCTTCGAACTACAGTTGTTATTCCTACAAACCACCACGACAAAGTTCTTTCTCTGAGTGAATGCAAGCGTTCTCACACTTCATCCAAATCACAGTTTAGCAGACCTACCAAGAAACTACAGAGAGTTGTTTTCTCTGTGTCACTGTAATCTTTCCTATATAAGGCTCTCGAACTTCTTCCAAACCACAGTTTAGCATGCCAACAAAATACGACCACAGAGTTGCTTTCTCTGCGTGAATGTAAGCATTCGTATATATGACTCTCCTACTTCCTCCAAAATACGGTTTAGAATGCTTAAAAACCAGCCACCCAAACGTTGCGTTCTCTGAGTGAATGTAAGCGTTCCCATGTTTGACTCTCACAATTGCTGCTAATTAGTGTTTAGAGGCTTGTAAAGCTGTCCCGAGTGTTGCTTTCTCTAGGTGACTGTAAGCTATCCTATATAACACTCTCGAACACCTTCCAAACTTCAGTTTAGCATCCCCACAACACATCACCCCATAGTTTCTTTCTCTGCGTGAATGTAAGCGTTTGTATATGACTCTGGTACGTCTTTCAAAATACAATTTAGCCGACCTAAAAATCACCCGCCAAGAGTTGCTTTCTCTAAGTGACTGTCAGCTTTCGAACATCTTCCAATCTATAGTTTAGCATGCCTGCATTACAGCACCCCGTATTTGCTTTCTCTGTGTTAATGTAAGCGTTAGTATTTGTCTCTCGTACCTCTTCCAAAGTAGAGTTTAGTATGCTCAAAAACGGCCACCCCAACGTTGCTTTCTCTGAGTGAATGTAAGCGTTCCTGTATATGATTCGAACACTTCATTGAAAATAGAGTTTAGCAGGCCTACGAACCACCCCCAGAGAGTTGCTTTCTCTAAATGAATGTAAGCTTTCCAGATATGACTCTCGAGCATCCTCCAATCTATCGTTTAGTAGGCATACAAACATCACTCCATAGTTGCTTTCTCTGCATGAATGTAAGCGTTCCTATATATGATTCTCGTCCTTCTTCCAAACTAGAGTTTAGTATGCCTACAAACCACAACCCCATCGTTGATTTCTCCGAGTGAATGTACCCCGTCCCCCATATGATTCTCCCCCTTCTTCCAAAGTAGAGTTTTGCAGGCCTACAAACCATCCCCCGAAAGTTGGTTTCTATAAATGACGGTACGCTTTCCTATATATTTCTCTTTAACTTCTTGCAAAATAGAGATTAGCATGGCTACAAAAAAGCCACCCCATAATTGCTTTCTCTGCATGAATGTAAGCGTTCCCATATATCATTCTCCTACTTCTTCCAAACTAGAGTTCAGTATGCCTACAAACCACCACACCATCGTTGCTTTCTCTGAGTGAATGTAAGCCTTCCCATATATGACTCTCACTCCGAAACCAAAATAGTTTAGCACGCCTACATTCCACACCCAGAGATTTGCTTTAAGCGACTCTAAGCTTTCTTATATGTGATTCTCAAACTTCGTCCAAACTAGAGTTTAGCATGCCTAGAAAACACCACCCCAGAGTTGCTTTCTCTGCATGAATGTAAGCGTTTGAATATATGACTCTGGTATTTCTTTCAAAATACAATTCAGCAGACCGAAAAATGAACCGCCGAGAGTTGCTTTCTCTAAGTGACTGTCTGCTTTCGAACTTCTTCCAAACTATATTTTAGCAGACCTACAAAACACCACCCCATAGTTGCTTTCTCTGCGTCCATATAAGCGTTCATATATATGACTCTAGTACTTCTTCCAAACTGGAGTTAGTATACCTACAAACCGGCACCCCAATTTACCTTTCTCTGAGTGAATGAAGCGTATCCATGTATGCCTCTTTCACTTCATCCAAATTAGAGTTTAGCGGCTTACAAACCACCTCCTGTGAGTTGCTTTCTCTAGGTGACTGTAAACTTTCCTATATAAGACTCTCGAACTTCTTCCAAACTACAGTTTAGCATGCCAACAATACAGCGTCCCATCGTTGATTTCTCTGAGTCAACATAAGCGTTCCCATATATGACTCTCACTCTTCTTCCAAAATAGAATTTAGCAGACCTACACACCAGCCCCCGATTGTTCCTTTCTCTATGTGACTCTAATTTTCCCCAGATATGACTCTCGAACTTCCTCCAAACTACAGATTATGATGATTACATACGCCACCCCACAGTTGCTTTCTCTGCGTGAATGTAACCGTTCATATATGACTCTCCTACTTCTTCGAACTACAGTTGTTATTCCTACAAACCACCACGACAAAGTTCTTTCTCTGAGTGAATGCAAGCGTTCTCACACTTCATCCAAATCACAGTTTAGCAGACCTACCAAGAAACTACAGAGAGTTGTTTTCTCTGTGTCACTGTAATCTTTCCTATATAAGGCTCTCGAACTTCTTCCAAACCACAGTTTAGCATGCCAACAAAATACGACCACAGAGTTGCTTTCTCTGCGTGAATGTAAGCATTCGTATATATGACTCTCCTACTTCCTCCAAAATACGGTTTAGAATGCTTAAAAACCAGCCACCCAAACGTTGCGTTCTCTGAGTGAATGTAAGCGTTCCCATGTTTGACTCTCACAATTGCTGCTAATTAGTGTTTAGAGGCTTGTAAAGCTGTCCCGAGTGTTGCTTTCTCTAGGTGACTGTAAGCTATCCTATATAACACTCTCGAACACCTTCCAAACTTCAGTTTAGCATCCCCACAACACATCACCCCATAGTTTCTTTCTCTGCGTGAATGTAAGCGTTTGTATATGACTCTGGTACGTCTTTCAAAATACAATTTAGCCGACCTAAAAATCACCCGCCAAGAGTTGCTTTCTCTAAGTGACTGTCAGCTTTCGAACATCTTCCAATCTATAGTTTAGCATGCCTGCATTACAGCACCCCGTATTTGCTTTCTCTGTGTTAATGTAAGCGTTAGTATTTGTCTCTCGTACCTCTTCCAAAGTAGAGTTTAGTATGCTCAAAAACGGCCACCCCAACGTTGCTTTCTCTGAGTGAATGTAAGCGTTCCTGTATATGATTCGAACACTTCATTGAAAATAGAGTTTAGCAGGCCTACGAACCACCCCCAGAGAGTTGCTTTCTCTAAATGAATGTAAGCTTTCCAGATATGACTCTCGAGCATCCTCCAATCTATCGTTTAGTAGGCATACAAACATCACTCCATAGTTGCTTTCTCTGCATGAATGTAAGCGTTCCTATATATGATTCTCGTCCTTCTTCCAAACTAGAGTTTAGTATGCCTACAAACCACAACCCCATCGTTGATTTCTCCGAGTGAATGTACCCAGTCCCCCATATGATTCTCCCCCTTCTTCCAAAGTAGAGTTTTGCAGGCCTACAAACCATCCCCCGAAAGTTGGTTTCTATAAATGACGGTACGCTTTCCTATATATTTCTCTTTAACTTCTTGCAAAATAGAGATTAGCATGGCTACAAAAAAGCCACCCCATAATTGCTTTCTCTGCATGAATGTAAGCGTTCCCATATATCATTCTCCTACTTCTTCCAAACTAGAGTTCAGTATGCCTACAAACCACCACACCATCGTTGCTTTCTCTGAGTGAATGTAAGCCTTCCCATATATGACTCTCACTCCGAAACCAAAATAGAGTTTAGCACGCCTACATTCCACACCCAGAGATTTGCTTTAAGCGACTCTAAGCTTTCTTATATGTGATTCTCAAACTTCGTCCAAACTAGAGTTTAGCATGCCTAGAAAACACCACCCCAGAGTTGCTTTCTCTGCATGAATGTAAGCGTTTGAATATATGACTCTGGTATTTCTTTCAAAATACAATTCAGCAGACCGAAAAATGAACCGCCGAGAGTTGCTTTCTCTAAGTGACTGTCTGCTTTCGAACTTCTTCCAAACTATATTTTAGCAGACCTACAAAACACCACCCCATAGTTGCTTTCTCTGCGTCCATATAAGCGTTCATATATATGACTCTAGTACTTCTTCCAAACTGGAGTTAGTATACCTACAAACCGGCACCCCAATTTACCTTTCTCTGAGTGAATGAAGCGTATCCATGTATGCCTCTTTCACTTCATCCAAATTAGAGTTTAGCGGCTTACAAACCACCTCCTGTGAGTTGCTTTCTCTAGGTGACTGTAAACTTTCCTATATAAGACTCTCGAACTTCTTCCAAACTACAGTTTAGCATGCCAACAATACAGCGTCCCATCGTTGATTTCTCTGAGTCAACATAAGCGTTCCCATATATGACTCTCACTCTTCTTCCAAAATAGAATTTAGCAGACCTACACACCAGCCCCCGATTGTTCCTTTCTCTATGTGACTCTAATTTTCCCCAGATATGACTCTCGAACTTCCTCCAAACTACAGATTATGATGATTACATACGCCACCCCACAGTTGCTTTCTCTGCGTGAATGTAACCGTTCATATATGACTCTCCTACTTCTTCGAACTACAGTTGTTATTCCTACAAACCACCACGACAAAGTTCTTTCTCTGAGTGAATGCAAGCGTTCTCACACTTCATCCAAATCACAGTTTAGCAGACCTACCAAGAAACTACAGAGAGTTGTTTTCTCTGTGTCACTGTAATCTTTCCTATATAAGGCTCTCGAACTTCTTCCAAACCACAGTTTAGCATGCCAACAAAATACGACCACAGAGTTGCTTTCTCTGCGTGAATGTAAGCATTCGTATATATGACTCTCCTACTTCCTCCAAAATACGGTTTAGAATGCTTAAAAACCAGCCACCCAAACGTTGCGTTCTCTGAGTGAATGTAAGCGTTCCCATGTTTGACTCTCACAATTGCTGCTAATTAGTGTTTAGAGGCTTGTAAAGCTGTCCCGAGTGTTGCTTTCTCTAGGTGACTGTAAGCTATCCTATATAACACTCTCGAACACCTTCCAAACTTCAGTTTAGCATCCCCACAACACATCACCCCATAGTTTCTTTCTCTGCATGAATGTAAGCGTTTGTATATGACTCTGGTACGTCTTTCAAAATACAATTTAGCAGACCTAAAAATCACCCGCCAAGAGTTGCTTTCTCTAAGTGACTGTCAGCTTTCGAACTTCTTCTAATCTATAGTTTAGCATGCCTGCACTACAGCACCCCGTATTTGCTTTCTCTGTGTTAATGTAAGCGTTAGTATTTGTCTCTCGTACCTCTTCCAAAGTAGAGTTTAGTATGCTCAAAAACGGCCACCCCAACGTTGCTTTCTCTGAGTGAATGTAAGCGTTCCTGTATATGATTCGAACACTTCATTGAAAATAGAGTTTAGCAGGCCTACGAACCACCCCCAGAGAGTTGCTTTCTCTAAATGAATGTAAGCTTTCCAGATATGACTCTCGAGCATCCTCCAATCTATCGTTTAGTAGGCATACAAACATCACTCCATAGTTGCTTTCTCTGCATGAATGTAAGCGTTCCTATATATGATTCTCGTCCTTCTTCCAAACTAGAGTTTAGTATGCCTACAAACCACAACCCCATCGTTGATTTCTCCGAGTGAATGTACCCAGTCCCCCATATGATTCTCCCCCTTCTTCCAAAGTAGAGTTTTGCAGGCCTACAAACCATCCCCCGAAAGTTGGTTTCTATAAATGACGGTACGCTTTCCTATATATTTCTCTTTAACTTCTTGCAAAATAGAGATTAGCATGGCTACAAAAAAGCCACCCCATAATTGCTTTCTCTGCATGAATGTAAGCGTTCCCATATATCATTCTCCTACTTCTTCCAAACTAGAGTTCAGTATGCCTACAAACCACCACACCATCGTTGCTTTCTCTGAGTGAATGTAAGCCTTCCCATATATGACTCTCACTCCGAAACCAAAATAGAGTTTAGCACGCCTACATTCCACACCCAGAGATTTGCTTTAAGCGACTCTAAGCTTTCTTATATGTGATTCTCAAACTTCGTCCAAACTAGAGTTTAGCATGCCTAGAAAACACCACCCCAGAGTTGCTTTCTCTGCATGAATGTAAGCGTTTGAATATATGACTCTGGTATTTCTTTCAAAATACAATTCAGCAGACCGAAAAATGAACCGCCGAGAGTTGCTTTCTCTAAGTGACTGTCTGCTTTCGAACTTCTTCCAAACTATATTTTAGCAGACCTACAAAACACCACCCCATAGTTGCTTTCTCTGCGTCCATATAAGCGTTCATATATATGACTCTAGTACTTCTTCCAAACTGGAGTTAGTATACCTACAAACCGGCACCCCAATTTACCTTTCTCTGAGTGAATGAAGCGTATCCATGTATGCCTCTTTCACTTCATCCAAATTAGAGTTTAGCGGCTTACAAACCACCTCCTGTGAGTTGCTTTCTCTAGGTGACTGTAAACTTTCCTATATAAGACTCTCGAACTTCTTCCAAACTACAGTTTAGCATGCCAACAATACAGCGTCCCATCGTTGATTTCTCTGAGTCAACATAAGCGTTCCCATATATGACTCTCACTCTTCTTCCAAAATAGAATTTAGCAGACCTACACACCAGCCCCCGATTGTTCCTTTCTCTATGTGACTCTAATTTTCCCCAGATATGACTCTCGAACTTCCTCCAAACTACAGATTATGATGATTACATACGCCACCCCACAGTTGCTTTCTCTGCGTGAATGTAACCGTTCATATATGACTCTCCTACTTCTTCGAACTACAGTTGTTATTCCTACAAACCACCACGACAAAGTTCTTTCTCTGAGTGAATGCAAGCGTTCTCACACTTCATCCAAATCACAGTTTAGCAGACCTACCAAGAAACTACAGAGAGTTGTTTTCTCTGTGTCACTGTAATCTTTCCTATATAAGGCTCTCGAACTTCTTCCAAACCACAGTTTAGCATGCCAACAAAATACGACCACAGAGTTGCTTTCTCTGCGTGAATGTAAGCATTCGTATATATGACTCTCCTACTTCCTCCAAAATACGGTTTAGAATGCTTAAAAACCAGCCACCCAAACGTTGCGTTCTCTGAGTGAATGTAAGCGTTCCCATGTTTGACTCTCACAATTGCTGCTAATTAGTGTTTAGAGGCTTGTAAAGCTGTCCCGAGTGTTGCTTTCTCTAGGTGACTGTAAGCTATCCTATATAACACTCTCGAACACCTTCCAAACTTCAGTTTAGCATCCCCACAACACATCACCCCATAGTTTCTTTCTCTGCATGAATGTAAGCGTTTGTATATGACTCTGGTACGTCTTTCAAAATACAATTTAGCAGACCTAAAAATCACCCGCCAAGAGTTGCTTTCTCTAAGTGACTGTCAGCTTTCGAACTTCTTCTAATCTATAGTTTAGCATGCCTGCACTACAGCACCCCGTATTTGCTTTCTCTGTGTTAATGTAAGCGTTAGTATTTGTCTCTCGTACCTCTTCCAAAGTAGAGTTTAGTATGCTCAAAAACGGCCACCCCAACGTTGCTTTCTCTGAGTGAATGTAAGCGTTCCTGTATATGATTCGAACACTTCATTGAAAATAGAGTTTAGCAGGCCTACGAACCACCCCCAGAGAGTTGCTTTCTCTAAATGAATGTAAGCTTTCCAGATATGACTCTCGAGCATCCTCCAATCTATCGTTTAGTAGGCATACAAACATCACTCCATAGTTGCTTTCTCTGCATGAATGTAAGCGTTCCTATATATGATTCTCGTCCTTCTTCCAAACTAGAGTTTAGTATGCCTACAAACCACAACCCCATCGTTGATTTCTCCGAGTGAATGTACCCAGTCCCCCATATGATTCTCCCCCTTCTTCCAAAGTAGAGTTTTGCAGGCCTACAAACCATCCCCCGAAAGTTGGTTTCTATAAATGACGGTACGCTTTCCTATATATTTCTCTTTAACTTCTTGCAAAATAGAGATTAGCATGGCTACAAAAAAGCCACCCCATAATTGCTTTCTCTGCATGAATGTAAGCGTTCCCATATATCATTCTCCTACTTCTTCCAAACTAGAGTTCAGTATGCCTACAAACCACCACACCATCGTTGCTTTCTCTGAGTGAATGTAAGCCTTCCCATATATGACTCTCACTCCGAAACCAAAATAGAGTTTAGCACGCCTACATTCCACACCCAGAGATTTGCTTTAAGCGACTCTAAGCTTTCTTATATGTGATTCTCAAACTTCGTCCAAACTAGAGTTTAGCATGCCTAGAAAACACCACCCCAGAGTTGCTTTCTCTGCATGAATGTAAGCGTTTGAATATATGACTCTGGTATTTCTTTCAAAATACAATTCAGCAGACCGAAAAATGAACCGCCGAGAGTTGCTTTCTCTAAGTGACTGTCTGCTTTCGAACTTCTTCCAAACTATATTTTAGCAGACCTACAAAACACCACCCCATAGTTGCTTTCTCTGCGTCCATATAAGCGTTCATATATATGACTCTAGTACTTCTTCCAAACTGGAGTTAGTATACCTACAAACCGGCACCCCAATTTACCTTTCTCTGAGTGAATGAAGCGTATCCATGTATGCCTCTTTCACTTCATCCAAATTAGAGTTTAGCGGCTTACAAACCACCTCCTGTGAGTTGCTTTCTCTAGGTGACTGTAAACTTTCCTATATAAGACTCTCGAACTTCTTCCAAACTACAGTTTAGCATGCCAACAATACAGCGTCCCATCGTTGATTTCTCTGAGTCAACATAAGCGTTCCCATATATGACTCTCACTCTTCTTCCAAAATAGAATTTAGCAGACCTACACACCAGCCCCCGATTGTTCCTTTCTCTATGTGACTCTAATTTTCCCCAGATATGACTCTCGAACTTCCTCCAAACTACAGATTATGATGATTACATACGCCACCCCACAGTTGCTTTCTCTGCGTGAATGTAACCGTTCATATATGACTCTCCTACTTCTTCGAACTACAGTTGTTATTCCTACAAACCACCACGACAAAGTTCTTTCTCTGAGTGAATGCAAGCGTTCTCACACTTCATCCAAATCACAGTTTAGCAGACCTACCAAGAAACTACAGAGAGTTGTTTTCTCTGTGTCACTGTAATCTTTCCTATATAAGGCTCTCGAACTTCTTCCAAACCACAGTTTAGCATGCCAACAAAATACGACCACAGAGTTGCTTTCTCTGCGTGAATGTAAGCATTCGTATATATGACTCTCCTACTTCCTCCAAAATACGGTTTAGAATGCTTAAAAACCAGCCACCCAAACGTTGCGTTCTCTGAGTGAATGTAAGCGTTCCCATGTTTGACTCTCACAATTGCTGCTAATTAGTGTTTAGAGGCTTGTAAAGCTGTCCCGAGTGTTGCTTTCTCTAGGTGACTGTAAGCTATCCTATATAACACTCTCGAACACCTTCCAAACTTCAGTTTAGCATCCCCACAACACATCACCCCATAGTTTCTTTCTCTGCATGAATGTAAGCGTTTGTATATGACTCTGGTACGTCTTTCAAAATACAATTTAGCAGACCTAAAAATCACCCGCCAAGAGTTGCTTTCTCTAAGTGACTGTCAGCTTTCGAACTTCTTCTAATCTATAGTTTAGCATGCCTGCACTACAGCACCCCGTATTTGCTTTCTCTGTGTTAATGTAAGCGTTAGTATTTGTCTCTCGTACCTCTTCCAAAGTAGAGTTTAGTATGCTCAAAAACGGCCACCCCAACGTTGCTTTCTCTGAGTGAATGTAAGCGTTCCTGTATATGATTCGAACACTTCATTGAAAATAGAGTTTAGCAGGCCTACGAACCACCCCCAGAGAGTTGCTTTCTCTAAATGAATGTAAGCTTTCCAGATATGACTCTCGAGCATCCTCCAATCTATCGTTTAGTAGGCATACAAACATCACTCCATAGTTGCTTTCTCTGCATGAATGTAAGCGTTCCTATATATGATTCTCGTCCTTCTTCCAAACTAGAGTTTAGTATGCCTACAAACCACAACCCCATCGTTGATTTCTCCGAGTGAATGTACCCAGTCCCCCATATGATTCTCCCCCTTCTTCCAAAGTAGAGTTTTGCAGGCCTACAAACCATCCCCCGAAAGTTGGTTTCTATAAATGACGGTACGCTTTCCTATATATTTCTCTTTAACTTCTTGCAAAATAGAGATTAGCATGGCTACAAAAAAGCCACCCCATAATTGCTTTCTCTGCATGAATGTAAGCGTTCCCATATATCATTCTCCTACTTCTTCCAAACTAGAGTTCAGTATGCCTACAAACCACCACACCATCGTTGCTTTCTCTGAGTGAATGTAAGCCTTCCCATATATGACTCTCACTCCGAAACCAAAATAGAGTTTAGCACGCCTACATTCCACACCCAGAGATTTGCTTTAAGCGACTCTAAGCTTTCTTATATGTGATTCTCAAACTTCGTCCAAACTAGAGTTTAGCATGCCTAGAAAACACCACCCCAGAGTTGCTTTCTCTGCATGAATGTAAGCGTTTGAATATATGACTCTGGTATTTCTTTCAAAATACAATTCAGCAGACCGAAAAATGAACCGCCGAGAGTTGCTTTCTCTAAGTGACTGTCTGCTTTCAAACTTCTTCCAAACTATATTTTAGCAGGCCTACAAAACACCACCCCATAGTTGCTTTCTCTGCATCAATATAAGCGTTCATATATATGCCTCTCTCACTTCATCTAAATTAGAGTTTAGCAGGCCTACAAACAACACCCCGTGATTTGCTTTCTCTAGGTGATTGTAAACTTTCCTATATAAGAATCTCCAACTTCTTTCAAACTACACCATGCCAACAAAACACCACGCAGTGGTTGCTTTCTATGAGTGAACATAAGCGTTCCCATATATGACTCACACTCTGTTTCCAAAATAGAATTTAGCAGATCTACAAACCAACCCAGGATGGTTCCTTTCCCTAAGTGACTGTAATTTTCCCCAGATATGACTCTCGCACTTCCTCCAAACTACAGATTAACATGCATACATCGTCACCCCACAGTTGCGTTCTCTGCGTGAATGTAACGGTTCATATATATGACTCTCCTACTTCTTCCCAACTACAGTTATTATGCCTTCAAACCATCACCATGTTTCTTTCTCTGAGTGAATGAATGCAAGTGTTCTCACATTTCATCCAAGTTAGAGTTTAGCAGGCCTACCAATAAACTTCCGAGAGTTGTTTTCTCTGTGTCACTGTAATCTTTCCTATATAAGACTCTCGAACTTCTTCCAAACCACAGTTTAGCATGCCAACAAAATACGACCCCAGAGTTGCTTTCTCTGCATGAATGTAAGCGTTCATATACATGACTCTCGTACTTCCTCCAAAATACAGTTTAGAATGCCTACAAACCACCACCCAAACGTTGCGTTCTCTGAATGAATGAAAGCATTCCCATGTTTGACTCTCACAATTGATGCAAAGTAGAGTTTAGCAGGCCAAGAAAGGCTCTCCCGAGAGTTGCTTTCTCTAGGTGACTGTAAGCTTTCCTAAATAAGACTCTCCAACTTCTTCCAAACTACAGGTTAACATGCCCACAAAACATCACCCCATGGTTTTTTCTTTGCATGAATGTAAGCATTAGTATATATGACTCTGGTACTTCTTTCAAAATACAATTTAGCAGACCTAAAAATCACCCACCAAGAGTTGCTTTCTCTAAGTGACTGTTCAGGTTTAGAACTTCTTCCAAACTATAGCATGCTTACAAAACACCACCCCGTAGTTGCTTTCTCTGTGTGAATGTAAGCGTTCCCAAATATCATTCTCGTACTTCTTCCAAACTATTTAGTATGCCTACAAAGACCACCCCAGTGTTGTTTCTCTGAGGGAATGTAAGCGGTCCCATGTTTGACTCTCACACTTCATCCAAATTAGAGTTTAGCATGTGTACAAAAAAAAATCTCCCGAGAGTTGCTTTCCCTAGGTGACGGTAATCTTTCCTGTATAAGGTTCTCCAGCTTCTTCCAAACTGCAGTTTAGCATGCCTACAAAACCTGATGCCATAAGTGCTTTCTCTGTGTGAATGTAAGTGTTCCTATATAGGACTCTCGTACTTCTTCCAAACTACAGTTTAGTATGCCCTACAAACCACCACCCAAACGTTGTTTTCTCTGAGTGAATGTAAGCGTTCCCATATATGACTCTCACACTTCAACTAAAATAACTATTTCAACCAAAATAACTCTACATTCCACACCCGGAGAGTAGCTTTCTCTACGTGACTTTAAACTTTCCTATATATGACTCTCAAACTTCGTCCAAACTAGAGTTTTGCACCCTACAAAACACCACCCCATAGTTGCATTCGGTGCCGGAATGTAAGCGGTTCTACATGTGATTCTCTTGGTTTTTCCAAATTACAGGTTAGTATGCCTAGGAACCACAACCACAACGTTGCTTTCACTGAGTTCCCATATATTATTCTAACACTTCATTGAAAATAGAGTTTAGCAGGCCTACGAAACACCCCCGAGAGTTGCTTTCTCTAAGTGACTGTAAGCTTCCCAGATATGGCTCTCGAACTTCCTCCAAACTATATTTTAGTAGGCATACAAACATCACTCCATAGTTGCTTTCTCTGCGTGAAGGTAAGCTTTCCTATATACGATTCTCGTACTTCTTCCAAACTAGAGTTGACTATGCCTACAAATCACAATCCCATCGTTGATTTCTCTGAGTGAATGCACGCAGTCCCCAATATGACTCTCCCCCTTCTTCCAAACTGGAGTTTTGCAGGTGTACAAAACATCCCCCGAGAGTTGGTTTCTATGACTGTACCCTTTCCTATATATTACTCCTTAACTTCTTCCAAACTAGAGATTAGCATGGCTACAAAAACGCCACCCCATAATTGCTTTCTCTACGCGAATGTAAGCGTTCCCATATATCATTCTCCTACTTCTTCCAAACTAGAGTTTAGTATGCCTACAAACCACCACGCCGCCGTTGCTTTCTCTGAGGGAATGTAAGCCTTCCCATATATGACTCTCACTCTTAAACCAAAATAGAGTTTAGCAGGCCTACATTCCACACCCAGAGATTTGCTTTCTCTAAGTGACTCTAAGCTTTCTTATATGTGATTCTCAAACTTCATCCAAACTAGAGTTTAGCATGCCTATAAAACACCACCCCATAGTTACTTTCAGTGCGTCAAAATGTATGTGCTCCTATATGTGATTCTCCTGCTTCTTCTAAACTGCAGTTTAGTAAGCCTACAAACAACCCCATCATTGCTTTCTCTGAGTGAATGTAAGCGTTCTCATATATGATTCTCACACTTCAACCAAAACAAGGTTTTGCAGGCCTACAAACCACCCGCCAAGACTTGCTTTTTCAAAGTGGCTGTTACCTTTCCTATATAGGACTCTGGAACTTCTCCCAAGCTAGACTTTAATATGTCTACCTGACACTACTCCGTAGTTGCTCTCGCTGTGTGAATGTAAGCGTTCCTATATATGAGTCTTGTACTTCTTCCTAACTAGCATCTGGCATGCCAAAATAACACTCCCCCATAGTTGCTTTCTTTGAGTCAATGTAAACATTCCTATATATGTCTCTCGCACTTCTTCCAAACTAGAGTTGAATAAGTCTACAAACAAATCCCCGACAGCTGTTTTCTCTGAATGAATTTAAGCGTTCCTATATATGACTATGGCACTTCCTCCAAACTAGAGTTTAGCAAGTCTACACTCCACCCCTGTTCGTTGCTTTCTCTAAGTTACTGTAAGCTTTCTTATACATGGCTCTCGAAATTTTCCAAACTAGAGTTAGCATGCCTACTATACACCTACACATAATTGCTTTGTCTGAGTGAATATAAGCCTTCCTATATATGACTGTCGCACTTTTTCCAAATTAGAGTGTAGCCAGCCTGGAAAGCACCCCTTATAGTTGCTTTCATTGAGTGAATGTTAACATTCCTATGTATGACTCTCGCAACTTTTCCAATCTAAGATTTTAGCAATGCTACAAATCCCCCGCCGAGAGTTCCTATACATAACTGTCCTCTTTTTCCAAGCTAGAGTTTAGGAAGCCTAGAAACCGTCCCCCCGTAGACGCTTTATGTGAACGTAAGCGTTCTATATATGACTCTCGCCTTCCTCCAAACTAGAGCTTAGCAAGCCTACAAACCAACTCCCTATAATTGCTTTCTCTGAATGAATGATATCGTTCCTATATAAGACTCTCGAACTTCTTCCAAACCAGAGTTTAACAAGCCAAAAAAGCACCCCCCATAGATGCTTCCTCTAACTCAAAGCTAATATTCCTATATATGATTCAGCTTCTTCATCCAAACTAGAGTAAGGCAAGCCTACAAATCACACATCAATAGTTGCTTTCTATAAGTAAATGTAAGCATCCCTATATATGACTATAGCAATTCTTCCAAACTGGAGTTTAGCAAGCCTACAGACCCCAGGACTCCACTCCATACTACCCTGGGCATTGGCGCCTGCCTGTCATGCAGGACATAGGGGCGGACGCTCATCTCAGACACGGCATTGGTGGATTCTAGGCTTTTTTAAGTTTTTGAATTGAAAAAGTCTGAGAATTGGAATTCGGTTTAGGGTAAGGTTAGGTGTTAGGGACTAGGATTAGATTTAGGGGTTAGAGTTTTAGCTTAGAATTAGGGTTAGGATTACTGTTAGGGTTAGAGATTAGGATTATGTTTAGTGGTTGGGTTTAGGTTTAGGGTGAGAGGCAAGAGTAAGGGTCAGGGATTAGGGTTACTGTTAGGAGTTAGATTCAGGGCTTACGAAGGGTTTGGTTTAGTGATAGGGTTAGGGCTTACGTTTAACGGTGTGTGTTAGGGCACGGGCCCTGTCTAACGTACGGGGCACTGTGGGTGTGGAGCAAGGCTGTGTCCCCACTTCATCGTACCCTGGGTGTTGGGCTTGAACTGTCACGCAGGACAAAGGCAGAGGCTCATCTCACGCATGGTTAGGATTAAGGTTTAAGGTTAGGGTCAGGGTTGAGGGTTAGGGTTAACAGAGCTAGGGTAAGGGGGTTAGGGAGAGGGTTAGTGTTAAGGGTTACGGGTAGGTCTAGGGTTCAGGGTTAGTGTTAGCATTAGGGCTTAAGGTTAGGATTAGGCGGTAGGTCAGATTTAGGGTTAGATCTAGGCGTTAGGGTAAGGGTTAGCGTTAGGGTTAAGAGATAGGGTTAGGTTTAACGCTTAGATTAGGGTTAGGGTTTGGGGTTAAAGTAAGTGTTAGGGGTTAAGTTTAAGGATCCAAGGTTAGGGTTATTTTTAGCTGTAGTGTTAGGGTTAGGGATAAGGGATCCCATTAGCATTAAGGGTCTTCCTTACTGTAGGGTTAAGGGTTAGGCTTAGAGTTAAAGGTTAAGGTTAGGGTCAGTGTTAAGATTTAGGGTGAGGGTTAACGGTTAGGGTAAAGGTTAAGCGTTAGGGTTAGGGATTAGTGATTAGGGTTTTTGGTTAGTGTTAGGGTTAGCGGTTAGGAGTTAGTGTTTTATGAAGGGGTATGGTTAGAATTAGGATTGGGGTTAGAGTTAGGGTGAGGTATAGGGGTTAGGTTTAGGGGTTAGTTTTAGGGTAAAAGGATAGGATTAGGGTTACGGGTTGGGCTTAGGTTTAGGGTTAAACTTTACTGCTAGGGTTAGGGATAGGGTTCAGGGTTAGCTTTAGGGGTTCTGGTTAGGGTTAGGTGTTAGGTTAGTGTCAGGGTTAGGTCTAGTCGTGAGGGTAAGGTTTAGGGTTAGCTTTAAGAGCTAGGGTTAGGTTTAATGGTTAGGATTAGGATTAGGGTTAAGGGTTAGGGTAAGGCTTAGGGGTTAGGGTGAAGGGTTAGGGTGAAGGGTTAGGGTTTTTGTTAGTCATAGCGTTGGGGTTAGAAGTAAGGGTTACTGTCAGTGTTAGGGTTGTAGGTAGGGTTACGGTTAGGGTTAGCGGTTTAGAATTAGGGTTAGGGATTAGGTGTCACAGTGATGACTAGGAGATAGGGTTAGAATTATGGGATAGGGGTTGTTCTCAGGAAATGGGTTATGCATTAACGTTAGGATAAGAGGTTACAGTTAGGCGCACGGTGAGGTTTACGTGTTAAGGGGAGAAATAGGAACAGGGTTGGGTGTTATGTTCAGGGTTAGGGTTATCTGTTAAAGGTATTGTTTATGCTTAGCGCACGGGCCCTGTCTGCATTAGGCGGGCGGGGGGAGTTTAGGGGGCTGGGATTGTACCCGGGAACCCACTCTATCATACTCTGGGTATGGGCCCGTGGGTTTCATGCAGGACACAGTGGTAGAGCCTCCTTTCACGCATGGCATGGGAGGATTGCAGGCTTTCTAAACTCTAAGAAAGCAAGAAGTCTGAGAATTAGATTTAGGGTTAGGATTCTGGTTAGGGTTAAGGATGAAGTTTAGTGTTAGGGTGAGGACTTAGGGTTAGGGATTAGGGTTAGGGTTAAAGGTTACTCTTAGGTTTAACGGTTACACTTTGGTTTAGGGTTGAGGTTTACGGTTAGGGTTAAGATGAGGGGTTAGGGTTTGGTACAGGGTTAGGGTTAAGTGTTAGGTTTAGGGTTGAAGATTAGGATTAGGGTTAGGATTAAAGGTTAGCGTGAGAGTTAATGCTTAGGGTTAAGGTTAAGAGTTAGGGTTTAGGGTTAGGGTTAGGGTTAGTTTTAGGGTTAGAGTTATGTGCTATGGTTTGTGTTAGAGGTTAGGGTTAGGTTTACTGGTCACGGTTAGGGTTACGTTTAGGGGGAAGCATTAGGGTCAGGGTTAGGGTTAAGGGATAGGTTTAGGGATAACTGTTGGGCTTAGGGTTAGGGTTTAGTGTTAGGCTTAGCAGTAAGGATTAGGGTTAGGGTCAGGGTTAAATGCTTGGGTGCGGGTAATGGTTAGGGTCAGGGTTAAGGTTCACGGATGGGGTTAGTGTTAAGGGTTACGGGTAGGTTTAGGGTTCAGGGTTAGTGTTAGCATTAGTGCTTAAGGTTAGGATTAGGCGGTAGGTTAGATTTAGGGTTAGATCTAGGCGTTAGGGTAAGGGCTAGCGTTAG